>NC_056728.1:1663115313-1663375313 GCF_019279795.1 Protopterus annectens | reverse complement strand
TCTGCCCGAGGGCATTTACAAGCCTAGCCCATAGTTTTGTGGCTTACGCCACCCCTTTAGTATGGGGAACTATACCCATTATTTTGCTGTGCCTCTGTCGAGCAGTGACACTGAGGTAATCCCTGGGGTATATCTGCGATCTCCCATCCATTGGTCAAGATTTCTCTTGAACAAGGCCAGCGAGGTGCTCTGCCTCACATATACCGGGATTTTGTTCCACAGCATAGGGAGTCTTTGGGTGATGAATCTATCCCTCCAGCACGTCCTATTAATAGCCATGTCGAGGTTTAAGTCTCCCGCCCTTGTGGCACTGACGGATCTAGATTTTTTGAGGTGAAGCATATTCATCAAATCTGGGTTTGACATGGCCTTGTATGTTAGGCAAAGGTCACCTCTGAGCAAGCGGTGGCGACTGAATAGAGCTGGAGTTCTTTCAGTCGGGCAGCATAGGACAGATGTTTGAGACCCTTTATCCTTTTGGTAAGGAACTTTTGTGGCCTCTCCAGCTGCTGCAAGTGTCGGGTCAGATACATTCCAAATGGGGCATTGTACTCAATCATTGGTCTGATGAGTGATGAGTATAGGAGACTATGACCTCCCTTGATCTAGATGAGAATCCCTTCATGATAAGGTGGGCAATGTAGAAGGTCTTCCTAACTACTTTAGCTACATGGGTGTCGAATGACAGACTACTATCAACCTGGGTCCCCAGGTCCCTGATAACTTCTTCTGTGCTCAGTGGATTGCCACCTATTTGGTAGCTAGGGGTAACCTTGTTTTTCCCGAAGGGTATGACTATGCATTTTTGGCATTTAACTTTAGGCCATGGCTCTGGCACCAGTTATCCATTTCTGTGAGACCCTTCTGAAGGATATCTGTGTCAGATGTGTTTCTACTATGGCCCAGTTTGCAGTCATCTGCAAACTTTGTCAGCCATAACCCTCCTGTGTTAGCTTGTACTTGGAAAAGTAGATGCCAAACAAGAGTGGGCCCAGGACTGAGCCCTGTGGTACACCACTTGTGACAGGCTTTGAGTCTGACATGGCGCCAGCAACTCTGACCCTGTGGGTTCTGTCACTCAGCCAGTTTGCAACCCATCTTGTGATGTATGGGTTAACATTTAAGCTGATGAGTTTTTCAATGATACCCGAGTGGGATATTGTATCGAAGGCCTTCGCCAGATCGAGGTAGGCTGTATGGACTGCCTTTCCCTCATCAATGGCTTTGGTGACTGTTTGAAAAAGTCAACCAAGTTTAGAAGGCATGATCTGCCTTTGACAAAGCCAAACTGGGATGGATCCAAAGTCTGCAAGTTCCCTATGTCTTTATTTATGAGGTCCATTATGATCCTCTCCATGGCTTTGCAGATAAGGCTTGTCAAGCTAATGGGCCGATAATTTCCAGGGTCGGTGGAGGCACCGCCTTTGTGAAGTGGGACCACAGTTGCAGTGCGCCACTCCTGGAGTGCGTATCCAGAGGTAAGACTATGATTAAACAGCTGTCCTAGCTGTGGGTTTAATTCCTCGATGAGTTCGTGGAGCACACAGCCGGGGACACCATCAGGTCCCATGGATGCTGTGTTTTTTGCTTTGGAGAGAGCAGTTATCACTTGGGCGTTGGAGATGTTTGGGGGGCTGCAATCGCTTGGTATAGATATCTCTCCTTTTGGGGAGGGGAGAAGTTTGCACTGAACCTGTCAGCCAGTATGTTGGCAATGTCTGTAGGATCAGTAATCTTCACATCATTTTGAACTAGTTCTGAACATATCTGGGAGTTTCCTCCCAGGTTTCTAACATAGCTAAAGAAGGCCTTATGATTGTCTTTTGAGTCTTTAGCTATTTTTATCTCAAAATTTGCTTTGGATGATTTTATGAGAGCTCTTAGTTTTTTACTTATAGTGATCAAGGGTGTCTTACCTTTTAAGGATTTTGCTCTATCTTGTAGTAGCTTCCTCCTTTTGTTGTAGAGTTTGTTTATGGCTGGGGTCCACCAGACTGGACGCTTGCCTTTGGTACAAAGAGTCTTTGTTTTGCTTGGGATTGCCTTATCTATGCAGTCTTGCAGGTGCTGGTAGAAGGCATTTGTAAGTGATTCAGCGGCTTGAGTACTGTTTTCCGCGCTCGGGGCCTTAAAGGAGACCACACTAGTCTTTAGAAGTGTGAAGTCGGCTTCGAGAAGTTCTTTACTGTGGTCTTTTTATTTCAGGTGGGGTGGGATGAGGACCTCCAGCGAGATTAGTTTGTGATCTGATCTCACCAGTGAGGGGTATACTTGCGGTGTTGAACATTGTGCTCCCATGTTCATGATGATGAGATCAAGTATGTTTTCTCCTCTTGTGGGGATGGTGACTAGTTGTTCCATGGCATTTGAGTTAATGAATTCCAGGAACTTTTGGGCTAGGGTGTTTGGGCTTGAGTAGTGTTCCCAGTCTATATTAGGGTAATTGAAGTCACCTAGTATGATGGTGTTTGGTGATACATTTATCCCCTCTAGTGTTTTCAGGAAGGCCATGTGAGGTTCCTGAGTTTGTGAGGGTGGCCTGTAACATGCTACAATTTGCAGAGCAGTCTTGCCTATGGTTAATTGCACCTGGATGGTCTCCGATGCATCGTGCGTTGCCACCAGTCTTGAGGTGTGGGTGTCCTTGATGAATATGGATACCCCCCCTCCTTTCTTGGTATTGTTCGGATTTTGGGGCCAGAACGCATGATATGAGGTAAAACCTGATCGTGCTGGGGTGCTCTCAGGAGCCTTGAACCAGGTTTCTGTCACAGCACAGACATCGATGTTCTCCATACTGAGAAGGGCCTCGAGTGCGTGCATTTTGAGATTTAGACTTCTGGCATTGAGCAGCATTAGCCTAGTACTAATCTATGAATCTATGAATCATTACCCTTAGTTTTTTTCCTTTTTTGTGTTCTAGGGTGGTAGGTTTAGAATTTGAGCCTTGCCTAAAAAAGGCACTATGGGGGTGGCAAGAGCCTTTGCCAATATCCGGAATCCCAGGGGTGACAGGTGCAAGCCGTCCCTTGCGAAGCAGCGTGGCTTGTCCAGCATGTCATCCCAGGCAGACAGACATTGGATCCCCTTTGAATGACACCAGAGTTTAAGCCAATTGTTAAAGCTGATCATCTTATCTCTGTATTGTGGCATCATTCTTGGTGAAGGTAGGATACTGCTCAAGGTCAGGGTCATACCTGCCTGGGCTACATAATCAGAGAGCTCCTCAATGTCTCTTTTCATGTAGTCCAAGGAGGTACGTCTCAGGTCGTTTACACCAGCGTGGACAATGACTGAGTCGTATTTGTACCTGCTGTTGAGAGACCTGAGTGCTTGCGTTATGTGGCGGATTCTAGCGCCCGACAGGCAGCTTACTGTGACCTTCTCCTCAGTCTGGTGAGCGGGACGTCAGTGTGTCTGACTATGGAGTCACCAATGACTAGTGTGTCTGGCATTGTGTTTGGCCTTAAGGGCTGTGACTGTTTGACACTCTGACGGTGAGGTCTATGTGTTGCAGGTGTTGTGTTCTGAGGTGGTGGTTGTTTGGGTGTCTGCTTTGGTGGCCTCTGCTGTTTTGGTAGATTTTTGATCAGAGCCTCCAAGTATGTCTTTGTGTGTTTATGTGTATGATTTGAGGTTGTGATGGTACTATGTGAGACTGGGTCTATAGTGTGTGTGGTAACCTTCTCCTCCTGACTGGTCTTGCCTGTCCTATGTTGAGAGAGCTCAGCCTCCAGTTTGGCCGTATAGTTGCATCTCTCGCATGTATTTGTGTTTTGTGGGAGGAGGAGAGGGTTGTCTGTGTACATGAGGCAATTGTAACATTGCCTCAATATTCCCAGGTTCACCAGCTGAGCAGGAGAGGACACTAGTAACTGATCCCTCAACATGCTAGAAGGACTAGACAAAAAAACTTTAAAAGAGATTCCGGGGGACGTGGGTGACCGAGAAATGGGGGTTTGCCTTTTTGGGGTGCTACCTATAAGAGTGCCGTATCAAGGTAATAAGTACTGTAGGAGCAAGTGCTAGGTTTAACAGATAGAGAATAGTCTACTTGGAGTCAAGTAGAGATGATCTTTTTAGTTATAGGATACGCTGATTAGATCAGTAGTATGGTTCAAGGAAGGTAGTTTTAAGGGAAAATTTGAAGAGTGGACTTTAGATAGCCCGAATAGTTTAAACCTGCTTAACCGGAGCTGCCCTAGTATTAGTTTAAGGGTGTGCACACTTATGCAACCAGCTTATTCTACATTTTTTATATTTTTCCCCTAACAGATTTGTTTGTTTTTCAATTGAATTGTACAGGATATAGGTCACATTAAAGGTGGGAAAAGTTTTGAAATGGTTTATTCTGGTCTCATTTTTTTATATCACAAAAACCTGGCATTTTAACATGGGATGTGTACACATTTTATATCCACTGTACATACAGTAAAACTCTCAGTTAACCAGCACCCATGGGGACTGGTAGATGCCGGATAATTAGAAGTTATGTACTCACCATAACGTTCCATCTGAGTAGGTAGTTCATTTGTCTGCAACCTGTGGGTTACGGATCCGAGCCAGCAACTTGTTTCAAGCTAATGGATCCGAGCTCCTAGCTCCTCCCTTCACCCATAATCCCCTGCTAACCCTCCATGACCTCAGATCAAGTTTGCCTCTCAATATATATCCAACAAAGGATATCTAACAACTAGTAGATCCGAAGAAGGTCAGGGGGAAGGAGGGGGGGATGGTTGCAGACAAATGAACTACCTACTCAGATGGAACGTTATGGTGAGTACATAACTTCTAAATCTGAAGTAGTATGTTCATTTGTCAGCAACCTGTGGGACAGAGTCCCCAGCTACCTGCACCTTGGGTGGCCATCATGGAAGGATATTACGAAGCACCGCAGAGCCAAAGGATGCTCTCCCTCTAGAAAGCAGGTCTAGCTTGTAGTGGTTGATAAAGGTATGACATGAAGCCCAAGTGGCTGCAGAACAAATATCATCCAAAGGAACTCTAGACTTGAAGGCCGCAAAAGTAGAAATGGAGCGGGTGGAATGAGCACGAACTCCTTCTGGTGCGGGTTTACCCGAGGCTTGATAAGCCAGTAGGATACATTGGGAAATCCAGTGAGATAAAGATACTTTAGAGATAGCTTTCCCCAAGTTAAATTTGGCAAAGGAAACGAACAGCTGGTCAGATTGTCTATGGCCAGCTGTCCTATGAGTATAAAAACGAAGCTGCCTATGAACATCCAATGAGTGCAGCTTCTACTCTCCCTTATTTTGATATTTTGGGAAGAAAACCGGTAAATTTATGGATTGATTTATGTTGGTTTCTGATGCTATATCTTGGGAAGAAAGGAGGGATTGATCTTGAGGTACACTCTATCTGGGTGAAAAATCAGGTACGGAGGCTTCACAGAAAGAGCCTGAAGCTCCGACACACTTTTCGCTGAAGTAATGGCTACAAGGAATGCCGTTTTCCATGACAAGAATTTGAGATCCACTGAAGCAGCGGGTTCAAAGGGTGGAGCAGTCAAGGCTTGAAGAACTAATGTAAGATCCCAGGGGGGATATGGCTTCTTTTACAGGGGGTCTAAGTAAAAAGGTACCCTTGAGAAAGGTTTTACACAATTTGGCTAACATCAAGGGCCCTGTATCATGTCCCACATGATAATGAGATATGGCTGCCAATTGCACTTTGACAGTTGAACAACTAGCGCCTTCCTGAAAGAGTTCAGTTAGGAAGTCTAAAATGGATGGAAGAGGAGCCGTAAAGGGATCTAGATCGCGGTGCTCCGCCCAGATGGAAAAACGTTTCCATTTACTGTGATACACTTTCCTGGTGGAGGGCTTATGTGCTGCCACGAGGATGGCTTTGACTGGTGAAGAGATACCTGGAGTCCTAACTAGGAGTGGAACTGGAGCAACCAAGCTGTCAGTTTCAGATTGTCCAGGTTTGGAGTTGGCAAGTCCAACGGATGGGAGATGAGATCCGGAATGGGATCTAGAATCCAAGGGTGATTCACAAGGTGAGACCACAGGTAAGGGAACCAAATTTGTCGAGGCCAGAATGGGGCAATGAGAATCATCTTGCTCCCCAACCGTGAGGCTTTCTGTAAGAGTTGTATCATCATTGGCAGAGGAGGATAGGCATAGAGTAGACCAGGTGGCCAAGCATGCACCAGAGCGTCTCTTGGAGTTTCCCCTGGAGGGGGGATTAGAGTGAAGAAATTGTCGCATTTGGTGTTTGATGGAGATGCAAAAAGATTGCAGCAGGGTTGCCCCCATGTTGCGAATATCTGCTTCGCTACTAGAGGACTGAGAGACCACTCGTACGGGGTAAGAAGGGTGCGGCTGAGCTTGTCCACTAGGATGTTGGTCCTCCCCGGAATGTGCGTTGCAATCAGAAAGCGGTTGGTGGAGATCGCCCATTCCCACACTCTCATGGCTTCACGACAAAGAGGGTAAGATCTGGTTCCCCCCGTTTGTTGATATAAAAGACCACCGACATGTTGTCCGACTGAATTGCAATCGTTCCTGCGGGGAGGAAGCTCTGAAGTGCTTGCAACGCCAACAGCACTGCTCTCATCTCTAGAACGTTGATATGCAGGGAGGTCTCTGTAACGTTTCACGTGCCTTGGACTGTCCTACCTGAATAATGCCCCCCCCCACCCGATACGGGAAGCGTCCGTGGTCACCGTGGCGATAGGGGAAGAGGTGCAGAAGGGACGGCCCGTATGGAAGTTCGATGCTTGGAGCCACCATAGTAGTGCCCTCCTGCAAGCCTTGCTGATAGCAATGGGATAGTGGAGAGGAAGGGATAGGAAGGACCATTGCACTAACAGAGTCCATTGCAGTACTCGCATGTTCAAACAGGCGCATGGAAGGAGTGTAATCGCTGCCGCCATGGAGCTTAGTGCCCTCAGGACCAATTCCGCTGGTGAAGCCTCTGAATGAAGGATAGCCCGCACATGAAGTTGTAGGTTCCTGATTCTCTCGGAAGTTAGGAAGGCTCGCAAATCTCTGGTGTCTATTCTGGCACCTATGAATTCTATGACCTGCGTCGGAGCCAGTAGAGATTTGCCGACATTGATAGTAATGCCTAGTTGTGGGGCTAGATGGAGAAAGAAGTCTCTGGCCGAGCAAAGTAGATGCCTTGTTGGTGCGGTCAGGAGCCAGTCGTCCAGGTACGGAAAGACCTAAATTCCCTGGAGTCTCAGGTGGGCCGCAATCACTGCTAACACTTTGGTGAACACCCTGGGGGCTGTGATGAGGCCAAAGGGAAGGACCCTGAACTGGTAGTGACTGGCTCCCAGCCGGAAGCGAAGGAACCTCCTGGATCGTTTGTCCATTAAGATGTGGTAGTACGCATCCTTGAGGTCTATAGAGCACATCCAATCATTTTCCCTCAAAAGGGGGAGAAAAGATTGAAGACTGACCATTCGGAATTTTTCCTTGGTTACTGACAGGTTTAAACGGGAAAGGTCTAGGATGGGTCTCAAGTCCCCCGTCTTTTTTGGCACCAAAAAGAACCTGGAGTAGAACCCTAATCTGAGCTGGTCTTGGGAGATGGGCTGGATGGCTCTTTTTCTTAGCAGCTGCTGTATTTCTGCGGCCTCCCTCTGATTGGGTGGTACATCGGGGAGGTTCTTGGATTGGGGGACATGAAGTATTGGTAATTTGTACCCTCTGGATATGATGCGAAGCACCCAGCGGTCTGTTGTGATGGATTCCCATGCCGCTAGGTGTTTCGAAAAATGCCCCCCGACTGCCTCCAGAGTGGAGCAGCCGGGCAACCCCTCAGGGCTGCTGCGCAGGCCGCTCAGAGAAAGGTTCTCTGGACCCAAAGTTTCTCGGAGCCCCTCTGCCCCTGGGGCGATGTCCTCCATGTCCACCTCTGCCACGGTAGGACTGGTTGTCCGGAGCTGGTTGGGAATGTTGTGATTTCCGGAACCACATCTTCTTCTTCTGAACCTTTTGGTTCCTTGAAAAGGACCGCTGGGGAGCAGAGAAGCGGACTCCGACGGCAGACAGCGTCTTCCCGTCCTTCTCGCTCTGGACAAGTGCCTCATGAACTGTTTTGCCAAATAAGGCAGAACCATCAAAAGGGGCATTCGCGAAGGATGCTTTAAAGGGCTCCGTAAAGTCACAATGACGGAGCCAGGCCTGACGTCTCATGACTAGGCCTGCTCCGCTAGCCCTAGCGGCTCCCTCTGTGGCGTGGGACAACAGCCGCATAGAGGTGTTTGAAATCGATCTCAGAGTGGCTATTCGGGTGGAGTACAATTGTTTGTCCTCCTCCGACATGGACTCAGGGGGGGAATGCAGCATATTCTTTGATAAGATCCCGCTGCATCCTGATGACATGTGCCATATAGTTCAGAGACCTTACTGAGAAGGTCGCCGAACTAAAGACTCACTTCCCTAAGCGATCCATCAAACGGGACTCTTTGCTCGGTGGATGGACTGAGGGACTCTCCTGAGCCAATTCCCTCTTTGTAGCTGCCGCCGTCAACATGGCATCTACAGGGGGCCCCTTACTCCAATGTGTTCGGTCTGAGGGGGGCTAAGAATCCTATCTGGTCGCTTCAGTATTGTCTCCACGGTGTCCGGATCCTTCCACGCCCTGGTGGTAATGAGGTCCACCAGGGGGTCGGCTGGAGGGGACACCCAAGAGGTAGACGGGCCTGCCTCGAATGCCTCCAGAAACACGGACTCGTCAGAGGAAGACTTAGGGGCAGACCACCCACCTCTGATTCTCAGCATCTCCATCATGTCTCCAAAGGAGACATCCTCAGGGGGCGATCTTGGGGAGCCTTCCCCTTCCTCCAAGTCCGTGTCCTTGGTTAAGGACTCAGGGGAGTCCACGTGCCTCCTTTTGCACTTATGCTTGCGGGGAGCTTCCTCGGGGGGACTGTCCGAGGAGGCCTCACCAGCAACATCTTGTTCCAATGGAACTATCTGTGACATCGAAGCAGGCTGTCCCTTTGGTCGGGTGATGGAAGCCTGGCCCAGCAGAGAGGGAGTGCAGGGAGGAGTCGATGCAAGGACCGGGGGTCCGGATGCTCTCAACAGAGCCCTCTCCACAACATCGAAGGCCGGGGAACAGCCACTCTCCAATGGATCCGAAAGTCGGCTCCCACTCGGATCCGATGAAGGGATCGGAGCCGGCGCCGAGACTGTCGGATCTGAGGGACCAGTGTGCTCCGACCTGGACAGAGCCGAAGGCACACTGAATCCCCCGGATCCGAAGCTCGGACCACGGCTCCGAGAGGTCAGATCCGACAGGCTCGAGGGCAGGGTCGGATCCGAAGTACCAAGTACTGTCGGCGCCGACCCACCCCGTGCTCCAAGGCTGCTCGGCTCGGCGCTCGAACCCGGTAGGGTCGGAGAAGGAGCAATTGGGTGGAAAAAAGGTGTCGAGCTCCCCACCTAAGGGGGGGGGGGGAGGCAAGAGCACTCCCATCTGCAGCTGGGCCTGGATGAATCTTCGCATCATCCGGTCCAAGTCTGCATTGGATGAACTGAAGGTAGATCTCGAGGAGGCCACCGAGGCAGGCCTGGAATGCCGCCTCGATGACCTCGACGGAGATCCGGTCTCCTCCTCCTCGGGCCCTGGGGAGAAACAAGGGAATCGGAGCCGAGGAGGAGGAGACCTAGAAGCAGTGGAGGGAGAAGCCCGCTTAGCTGGCGAGGCCAAAACGGAGGTCTCGGCCCGCCGCTTGTGGTGCTTCTCCCTCCGTTTCTCCCTCCTGGCCTCCCTGTCCTCCGACACTTTAGCGGGAGTTTGAGTCCCAGATGGAGGCAGGGGGGCAGGAGTGGCAGCGACCACAGGCTGTGGTGGAGCCACGGGAGCAGCAGAGGTAGCGGAGGCCGAAGCCGAATCCAGGGTAAAAGTCCTGCCAGGACCAGCTTCGACCTCCGCTCTTTCAGTGCCCTGGGGTTGAACGCTGCACAGATGGTACAGCCCAAGGTGAGGTGTTCAACCCCAAGGCACCGAACGCACCGAGTGTGGCCATCAGCCGGGGAGAGCTCATGGCCACACTCGGTACATTTAGAAAATATGGCTTTTGGGGCCTCAGCCATTCCCTTTTTTTTTTTTTTTTTTTTTTTTTAGAAAAAAAAGAAAAGCAACTACACACACACACAGGCCCCAAAAGAAACGCAACACACACTCACACACTAGCGACCAGCGAAGGGAGGGTGCTAATTAAAAAATAAGGAACCTAACTCTGACACACTTTAAAAGTATTAATTTAAACTAAAAAAGAAATTCCTGACAAGAAGTACTTAGAAAAGTAACTTTTCTTCGCTTATCTGACGAGCTCAACAAGGATCCAGCCATCCACAAGCGCGGCAAACTAGATCTGAGGTCATGGAGGGTTAGCAGGGGATTATGGGTGAAGGGAGGAGCTAGGAGCTCGGATCCATTAGCTTGAAACAAGTTGCCGGCTTGGTTCCGTAAACCACAGGTTGCTGACAAATGAACATCCTACTTCAGATCTGTAGTTTCTGTTTGCTTAAGAGTTACGATTAAAAATAGGCCTGACAAATGCTGTACCCTATACTCCTTGTGACTTGTTCTTGGGTTGGGGAGAAAGGGAATTTATTCCTATCTTGCTTTTTAAAACTTTAAAAACGTAAGGTATGTTTCTGTGGTGGGAAAACAGAAAGTGCAACGCATGAAATTTGTTCTGTATTTCTTCGACTGTTTTTTTTTTCTGGTTGCTTGAGAGTGCCAGTTGCTTGAGTTCCAGTTAACTGAGAGTTTACTGTGTGTGTGTGTGTGTGTGTGTGTGTGTGTGTGTGTGTGTGTGTGTGTGTGTGTGTGTGTGTGTGTGTGTACACACACACACACACGTTTATATAAGCCTCCACACAGAATTTGCCAAAAAACTCAGCCAGCCAAGCAATGTGACATGGTAATGCTACTCATTGTACCAATAATCACATCTTGTCTAGACCACCAAAGATAACCACTTGCTGTGTACAATGCTGATGTTTAACTGCGATGGAAAATTAAATTATGGTCAAACTGTTACTCTTAACTACACTGCGACAACCTACCCCAAAACACATATACATAGAAGTATGAGCCATAGCAATAATAGTTTTTTCAACAATGATAAGCAAATACAATAAATTGTGTGACAACACATTGTGTAACTCTACTCCTGTCATGACAGATCACTGACTGTTTTCACACAGTAGCCACAATTAAGTATCCTAACATGTCACACAAATATACACTTGTCATACAGAGCAAAATTACTAAGTACAGAAGGACTGATCACATTCATCTAAAGACAGTCCCTTAACCAGCAGCTATAATGAAATTTACTGATGGAATATATATCAGACGCCCACTTGTAGTTAAAGTAAACGCCACCGTAATGTACTTCACAGCAAAGAATTCCAACTTGCTTCACACAAATACATTTTAGTCCTAAAAAGCCCCAATGAAACATTAAAACTGAGAAAATGGTTTAAAGTTAAGTCATTTTCCCGACACACAGCCCCCACCCCCATTCCCAGCAATTATAACCACTTTGTTGACTGTATACCTCTCAGATGTCTGAATATAATAAAAACGATATCATCAGTAACTTAATTTCAATTCTGATTCATTTACAAAGCTGCCAGCCATAGGAATGTACTCCAAAGTTCTTCACATAAATAAAAATTACTCCTACAAAGCTGCATGCACTGCTCATTATATTTGTTATCCAGGCAGTCTAGAAAACAAAATACTTATGTACAACAGAGAGTGTTACAGACAACTGCAATATGACAACAGCAATACTGCCATGCTCCTGTTGGCATTTTCACCTCAGTCATTCCAAGCCCCAATGGCTCTTCTGGCTGTCTCAATACATCATGCATTGGACAAGAAAAGGCCATGTTCCCCACAACTGAGGTGACCACTGTAGTTTTTAAAAGGTTTGCCTTGGAACTGGCAGAGTTTGTCCCCTTTTTCCTTAAAAAATAAATACAAAAATGAAGCTGGACAAAGGCACCTAGTTTGCCGACCTCTAAGGCAGGGCTATGCTTTAAATATCAGAATAAGACAATTACTGTGTTGAAAAGGTTTTCAATTTGCTTCTCAACTACCGCTTGTCTTCTGGTATGTCACAGCACAAGCTTAGTAAACTGAAATGCTGTGTGTTTACAAGAAAAGCCAACTACATCAGGGAAGAGAACACAGTGACAATTTATTTTGCTTAAGAGGCTTATGATGATGAAGCATTAGTTGACTGTTAAAAAATGGGATAGAAAAATAAGTCATGATATTCTGATATCTCACCTCCTTTTTTTGCTCCTTACAAAACCATGTCCAATGGTTCCTCTACATTTAACCATCTAGCCACTTACTCCAGGGGATGACAGCAGGTTACACCCAGGCGAGGCAGAAGTCCAACAGCCCATTTTTTTCCTGCTCAAAAGTCCAAACTGACCCTCCATTCCTCAGCAAGTCAGATGGTAGGAAGCAGGACAGCTTGCTGGTTTTGGTGAACAGCTCAACCCCCTTCTCTCTCTCTCTCTCTCTCTGGAAATAACCCACCCTCCATCAGCAGCTCCTCCTAAACTCTGTGATCACTTGTTTCCACAGAAAAGGGTGCCTATGCATGCCAAATTCCCCTCAGCTACAAAGTGAAGGTGTATTACTGGCAGTGTAGGATTGGCAGGCTTAACCTCCAGTAGGTGAACATCTAGTAATCCTGGTAGGTGTCACTTGTATTGTGAGCCAGTGTTCCTCCCCACATGATGGCAGAGGCAGGACAGCCACTCATTCCCATCCTCCTTGGCCACTAGCAGCTATTCAAACTCTGGCTGCTTAAGTCGAAGTCAGGGCTTTATCCCACTATGACATCCCTTTTTTGCTAGATTTTTGATTGTCAGATGGTGTTTCATAGCTCACAATGGGAGGTACACAAAAATGGCCAATATCTACATTTTTGCAGTACCATTACTCCTAAGAAGGTCAAATATGCTATCACTAAAGTGATGCAATATGAATTTTTTGAAAAACTCATCACAAAATTCATTCTGAATTTGACCACGTAAAGATTTGCAAAATGAAAGTATGTAAATGTTTGTTTGCGTCTTTCGGCTTTTCCCGGTTAGGGGTCGCCACAGTGGAATTCCGGTCCGCTAATGATTGGCAGTAGACTTTTATGTGCTGGCTTGCCTGGCCTAACGCACAATCTTCAATGAAGGAACGCCCATTCAACGCATGTCGCCACACAGAAGACGCTCTGAGAATCGAACGGCAATGTCTGTGAGGCAACAACGTTACCGCAGCACCATAGATATATATATTGAACCCAAAAGTTTGAAACCTGAAAACTCTGAACACTCAGAACAGCAATTTTTTTTCCCAGGGAAAAAAAATTGCTGTTCTGGTACAAAACACGGAAACACACGAACACTACACATTGTTTCTAATGTGGGGGGCTTCACACCCCCCTTACTTAAATATACCAACTTCAAGATTGCACCACAGCGGAGAAAATAGCAAAGCCATGGAAATGGTCCACCATATTCTTTCCCTGGGAAAGAATTTGATGTTCTACGGCTTCATTATTTTTAGACTTCAAACTTCCCAGTTCAAAGTTACGGCGTTTGGACGTTTGTGCGCTCGGACTTTGATATACACCTGTTTATCTGATTCTAGTATCAACTGAGTGTAACATCTTCAAGATCATTTATCACCTCAGTGTATTACAGACTTGAAAGCCACATTATATCAGTTTATGTGAATAGAGCAGTACGATCCATTAAGCAATTCTGAAAGCATTCTAAAATCTAAAATCAGTTAAAGATTTATCTTACCTATCCTTTGATATTGGGGCCACAAGTGGTGCATACCAGTTGGGTCCTACCTCACAATGAGCATCCAAGTAAATCAAAACCTTTAAAAAGAAAAATGTTATGCAAGTTAGTTTTGTTACTAAGACTAAGTGATTTTCATAGTATAACCTACAAATCAAAACAACAGCTTGCTTAATAAGACATACGGTCTGTAACATTTTTCCTGTACTAACTACACCTTAGCAGTGTAATTTTTGGCATCATTCAGGTTTTATTATGCAAACATCCTAGCTATGGATTTATGTTTATTATTAATAATAATAATACTTCTAATAAGAATAATACACAATTGTTAACCAGATAGTCCACCCACTGGACACACAGACCCTTTTCAGGGGTGACCTGAGAGCAAAGCCTGGCTACGTGACTTGCTCAAGGTCAAACGGTAAGCAAATGAAGGCTGATGGAATCAAACCATGTACCACAGGAACTACACCTCATAGCCTCAACAGTCTGTGTCAACTGCTATAGAAGTTTCAATAGCTTCATGGATTGTCTACACAAAATAAGACAAAAAGGTTCATTAACCACTGGAAACAGTAAATCTTCAAGAGGATTTACTGCTTCCACACAGACACAATGACAGCTACAGCTCACAAGTTCAGTTTGGCAGTGAAAAGGACAAATTCCTGGTCTATACATTTCTTGTTGTCAGAGCTGTTGTTGGCTCATCTGGTACCCCATAGGTTCATTAGTGTGTACTAGGCTAATGGCCCTGGAGCCTTTACAAACCTAGCCCATAGGATTATCCTGGCATCATGCCACCCTACCTTAGTTCCCAGTGCCTCTGTCGAGTAAAGCCACTGGAGTGATCCCTGGGGTGAATTTTCTATTTCCCATCCACTCATCAAGATTTCTCTTGAAGAGGGCCAGTGAGGTGCTCTGCCTGACATGTATGGGAAGTCTATTCCATAGCATGGGCGGTCTTTGGTTTATGAACCTGTCCCTCCAGCATGTTCTGTTGATTGTGATAATGATGTGGTAATGCCACTCCCCAAACTGGCACCCTGCAGCACTAAGTTGGGGAGTAAAGAAAAATAGTCTTCCATTCTCCAACCTGGTGCTCATCACTGGAGAGACAGATCCTAATACCCTACATCCACACACACTAAGTGAGAGCAAAAAAAAAAAAAAAAATCCAATCCATTCTCTGATCTGGCTTTCCTTCACTCATAAAGAGGAATGGCAGTTTGTAAAGCCTTCACACTCTGCAGCCTACTTTCATGTTTGCATGAGGCGTAAAAAAAAAATAAAAAATAGATCTGCCCATTACACCCCCTAACACCTTATGTCTGGGGGTGGCAGGCCTTCACCCCACCCTGGTTATGCATCTGCTTGCTGCTACATCTGCCCTACAGTGGGTGTTGGCAAAACAAAGTGAACTGACCACCTCCATCCTACCAGGATAGAGAAGACTATGTTGCCTACTCTTTCCCATTCAGCTTGGCCTACTCCTTTGGTGGCTGAGCTGATAAATCAACAACCTTGGGTCAGCTGTGTCACAGTGAGAGCTTTAACTTTCTGTGCCAAAAAGACAGTCTCCAGTTAACAATAATTCATGAACTGATCTTGCTTAAGACAATATGAGGAATTCATGTTCGTAATTTTAATAAGGGAACTATGCTAGTAGCTGCACTCTTGAAATAAAACGCTAACACGAATGCTTGCTGTAATGGAACTGCCTAAATAACTAGAAATTGATGAAGGTAGTTAGGGAAAAATCACCTGAAGAAAATGCTGGAAAACAGGAAAGCAAAGTAGCCAAGCAGATAAACTGTACATAATGTACAATTAAGTACAAACAAGTTTTTTTTAATTTATTTTTATTTATTTAACATTTGTTTACTGGGAACGTCCGAGTGTGACAGAGCCCATTTTCAGCAGAGGCCCGGGGAGAAACACTCTAGACACGTCTTTGGAATGTGGGTGGAAATTGAAGCACCCAGAGGAAACCAACACAAATGCAGGGAGGACATGCAGACTCTGCACAGAAGGCACCCCAGTTAATAATCGACCCAGAGAACCTCTTGCTGTGAGGTAACAACACTAACCATGTCCCGCCCCAGAAAATGGGATATGTCCAGCAGAGTTAAACATTTCAACAAAATGTAAAATAAAATGATAAACAAGCAAATGCATTTATCCAATAAATATGTGCTGTCTGATAAACTAATCAGCAAAACTGAAAGGAGAAACTTTTTTTTTTTTTAGATACACTACTATTAAATCTTCTGAAACAGAATTTTCCCTTAAAGCAGTACCATTTGGAATGTTTACATTTAAACAAGCAGTCCAAGTGATGTAGTCAATATCAGCTCAGACATTTTTATACACCAAAACTACAAAAACAGCAGCTCAAGGGAAAATGAATTAAAACTGCTCAATTTGGCTTCATTTTAACTTGCAGAAACACCAGAGAACATTTTTCACAATTCAGTTTTTAAATCTGTATTCCTGACCAAAATAAATGTAGCAACTAGTTTCTTGTGGTAAGTTATTTTAAACCTTCTAAGCATGATAAGCAACAGTATTCCTAGGGTAACAAACAGCCTGAAAAAGGAAAGCACAGTTGTTTTAAGTAAAATTACCATAACAGACTGCGGTGGTGATGCTGCGGTAGCGTTGTCGCCTCACAGGTTAGATGTTGCCTGTTCGATTCTCAGAGCATCCTATGTGTGTCGACATGCGTGAACGGGCGTTCCTTCATGGAAGGTTGTTCGTTAGGCCTGGCAAGCCAGCACGTAAAACTCTACTGCCAATCATTAGCGGATCGGAGTTCCGCTGTGGCGACCCCTAACTGGGAAAAGCCGAAAGACACAAACAAACCATAACAGTAAATGTATGAATAGATCACTGTAGTAGCAGTAACTTTCGCTATTATGGGTTATATCCTGCCAAGGATATAACAGTCAGAGGCATAGCTGTCTTACCTATCTCCCTATGCTGGTTTATTTAGTAAAAAAACAAAATTAGGTCTCATCTCTGCACTCTGCTCCCAACCCTACTACCTCAGCTCATGAATTACTGCAAACTGGAGACTGTCTTTTTGCCACAGAAAGATAAAGTCCTGACTGACATAGTTGACCCCAAGGTTGTTGATAATCAGCTTAGGCACTGGAGAAGTTCATAGGTTCATAGGTTCATAGGTTTATACTAGGCTATCTGCCCTAAGGCATTTATAAGCCTAGCCCAAATTATTGTGGCTTACGCCACCCCTTATATGAAAAAATACTGTGCCCATTAGTTTGTTGTGCCTCTGTCCAGCAGTGACCCAGAGATGATTCCCGGGGTAAACCTACGATCTCCCATCCACAGGTCTAGATTTCTCTTGAACAGAGTCAGCGAGGTGCTCTGCCTCACATGGACCGGGATTTTATTCCACAGCATAGGGAGTCTCTGAGTGATAAATCTATCCCTCCAGCACGTCCTATTTATATCCGTGCTAAGGTTTAAGTCGCTTGCTCTAGTGGTTTTGGTGGATTTGGATTTTTGAGGTGGAGCATGTCCATTAATTCCGGGTTGGACATGGCCTTGTATGTCAGGCACATGTCACCTCTGAGCAGGCGGTATGCGACTGAATAGAGCTGGAGTTTCTTCAATCTGGCAGCATATGACAGATTTTGGAGTCCTTTATCCTTTTGGTGAGGAACTTTGGGGTCTCTCCAATTGCTGCAGATGTCGGGTGAGATACATCCCGAATGGGGCATTGTACTCGATCATTGGTCTGATAAGTGAAGAGTACAGGGGAACAATGACCTCACTAGATCTGGATGTGAATCCCTTCATGATCAGGTGGGCAATGTAGAAGGTCTTTCTAACCACTTTAGCAATGTGAGTGTCAAAGAAAGGCCACTGTCAACCTGGGTCCCCAGGTCCCTGATAACCTCTTCTGTGCTTAGTGGATTGCCACCTATATGGTAGCTTGGGGTTACCTTGTTTTTCCCGAAGGGTATAACTATACATTTTTGGCGTTTAACTTCAGGCCATGGCTCTGGCACCAGCTATCTGTTTCCGTGAGTCCCTTCTGAAGGATATCAGTGTCCGATGCACTTTCCACTATGGCGCCCAGTTTGCAGTCATCTGCAAACTTTGTCAATAAAGTCCTCCCATGTTGGCCTGTACTTCTGAGAAGTAGATGCCAAACAATAAAGGACCGAGCCCTGTGGGACACCATTTGTGACCGGCTTGGAGTCTGACACAGCGCCAGCAACTCTAACCCTGTGGGTTCTGTCCTTAAGCCAGTTTGCAACCCATCTTGTGACATATGGGTTTACATTTAAGCTGGTAAGTTTTCTACAATACCGAGTGGGGTATTGTGAAAGCCTTTGCAAGGTCAAGGTAGGCTGTATGGACTGCCTTTCCCTCATCAATGGCCTTGGTGACTATTTGAAGAAGTCGACCAAGTTCAAAAGGCATGATCTTCCCTTGACAAAGCCAAACTGGGTCGGGTCCAATGTCTGCAAGTCCCTATATCTTTGTTTATGAGCTCCATTATGATCCTCTCCATAGCTTTGCAGACTAGACTTGTTAAGCTTATGGGGCGGTAATTACCAGGGTCCGTAGAGGCGCCACCTTTGTGGAGTGGGACCACAGTTGCCGACGCCACTCCTTGGGCACGTATCCTGTGGTAAGGCTGAGATTAAACAGCTGCCTTATGTGCGGGTTTAATTCCTCATTTAGCTCGTGTAGCACACAGCCGGGACACCATCCGGTCCCATTGATGCTGTGTTTTAGCTTTAGAGAGCAGCTTTCACCTGCGCATTTGAGATGTCCGGGAGGCTACACTCGGCTGGGATAGTTATCTCTCCTTTAGGGGAGAGGGGTGAAGTTTGCACTGAACCTGTCTGCCAGTATGTTGGCAATGTCTGTGGGTTCAGTGATTTTTGTATCATTTTGGACTAATTCTGAGCATATCTGTGAGTTTCCACCCAGGTTCCTAACATAGCTGAAAAAGGCCTTATGATTGTCCTTTGAATCCATGGCAATTTTTCTCTCAAAATTGGCCTTAGTTGATTTTATGAGTGCTCGTATTTTTTACTAATAATGATCAGGGGTGACTTCCCTTTTATGGATTTTGTTCTATCATGTAATAGCTTTCTCCTCTTATTGTAAAGTTTGTTAATGGCTGGGGTCCACCAGACTGGACGTTTGCCCTTTGTGGAAAGAGTCTTGGTTTTATTTGGGATTGCCTGATCCATGCAGTCCTGGAGGTGTTCATAGAAGGCATTTGTAAGGGCTTCGCAGCTTGGGTTGTGGTTTCCTCTGACTCAGGGGCCTTGAAGGATACCACACCAGTCTTGAGTAGTGTGAAGTTTGCTTTAGAGAAGTTCTTCACTATGGTCTTTTTGTTTGGGGTGGATGTGGATTTCCAGTGAGATTAGTTTATGATCAGATCTCACCAATGAGGGATATACTTCCGGTGTGGAGCATTTTGTCCCCATGTTTGTGACAATGAGATCTAGTATATTTTCTCCTCTCGTGGGAACAGTGACTAGCTGTTCCATGGCATTTGAATTTATGAACTCCAGGAACCGTTGGGCTAGAAAGTTAGGGCTTGAGTAATGTTCCCAGTAGGCTAGGGAGAATGGAGTCAATTTCACAGGACTCATTTCTCTCAGTTGAAGCATGGCTCAGAAACTCAAAACTAATTCCCAACCCTAACAAAACAAACACAATTGCTTTTGTTTTGCCCAACAAGATCCACTGCTTTAATCCCCTCCTTAAATGTTATGTCCATGAACAAAACCATAATTTCTCCTGTAACTCACACCAAACTTTTAGGTGTAGAAATCGACTGTAATATGAAATTTGATATCCATATCTCCCAGGCCATAAAGAAAGTACAAAAAAATAGGTGTTCTCTACAGAAACAAACAATCCCTGACTAAACAGGCTAAATCTGTCATTGAACGTGCCCATCCATACCTCTCAGCCTGGAAACATCAAAAATCTGGAAAAGGCCCATGAAAAATAGGTACAAATATGTACGCTGATTAATGTACAATTCGCATACATAATTACATAACCCCGCCCACTCCAATGGAATTGTGGGATACCAACTTTCAAACGCAAACTGAAGAACATTCCAATGTCCAATTACCTGGCTATTTCACCCCATTTACCATAAACACTAATGTGTGCATACTGCTTTACTTCTACAATGATCATTTGGATTTTATTTTTACAATTTATAGCACAATGCACAAACACTAATAGATATCTGCTAAACAAAGCAATACTGTCTCACAATGAAAATAGACTTGGCATTAAAACTTATCTGCCCTTGAAACTTACATTCATTGAAACAGCACTGAAACCCACATCACATCCAAAGAAAATGCATCTTGCCAGTGGTGGATAAAGATTACCTTTGGGCTGTTTTCAAATCATAGGCCCCTTGCACACAAAACAAGAAACATACATGCATTCTTTGATACACCTTCCTGACTTTATTAAATTATATTCCTTGTATAATACAGCACACTTGTTAGACTTAAGTTAGAGTGCATTTTATATTTATTGTTTAAGCATAGGCAATAAAACAAAATGCATGAACCAATAATGACAAAACTGCCTTATTCAGAACATTATCATCATAAACCTCTACTTCCACACACACAATCGCATTTTAAATTTATTGTTTGAACATTTTTCCAGTAGGCAATGAAACAAAATGCATGAATGAATAATGACATTGCCCTATTCAGAACATTTCCATGATAAAAGTCTACTTACACACACACACACACACATATATATATATATATATATATATATATATATATATATGTATATATATTACACATACATAGAATGACAGTAGTCTAAGCCATAGGCATCTTGCACAGGTTCTCGCACTTATTTTAAATTTCATTTTTTGGGGGGGGGGCAGGACAAAAGGCCAAAAACCAAGGACACATTTTAAATATTGTTTGTATAGATTTGGAAAATTGCTTGAATAAAATGTTGCGTTACTACCATGCATTTCACTGACAAGTCTTGAACACAGGACCCTGTGCACTACAGTCAGAGCAACACACCACTAAGCCAAATCAGCAGTTTCCTGAAAGACAGGAAGACTGAAACTTAAATGGCTATCATTTAGTGAATTCAGTTCTCACTTCTCACCACAGCTCTCAAGCTCTTAGCACAAAAAAACCTGGACCCAGCCAATAATGGGGGAATACAGAATTCAGTTTTCCCTTCTCACCATAGCTCTCGTCTTAGCACAGAAAACCTGGAAAAGCCAATAATGGGGGAATACAGCCCAAAATGGAGCCAAATTTCAAATACTGATCTTATAAATTTTAGTCCCGTGGTAGTGGTGCTGTGGTAGCGTTGTCGCCTCACAGCAAGACGCTGTTCCATTTGATTCTCAGCTAGAGCGTCTTCTGTGTGGAGGCATGCGTGAATGGGCGTGCCTTCGTTGAAGGTTGTGCATCAGGGCTGGTAACTCTGCACGTAAAAATCCACTACCAAACATTAGCGGACCGGAGTTCTGCTGTGGCGACCCCTAATCAGGATAAGCCGAAAGACACAACAACAATAAACTTAGAAAATTGCTAGAATAAAAGGTTTTGCGTTACCATTTATTTTCTGAAGAATATGAAGTCTGAAATTCAAATTCTTGTCAGTATTTATTGAATTCAGTCTGTGATTTTTTTAAAATGAGGAACAGAACAAAAATATGAGGCATAAATTCACAAGTGGTGGTGGCTAGGGAATTTAGGCACTTTTTACCTGTACTCAAGGTAGAGGATTTGAGCTTGAATACCTCTAGCCATCAGGTGCGTGCAGTTGGGGGCATTTTCTCACACACACACACACACACACACACACACACACACACACACACACACACACACACACACGCACGCACACACATGGTACCTTTAAAAGCCAAGTCCATTCTCCGTGCAGAAATAAACTCCATACTCTGTTCTCACAGCAGTTGTTTCTCCTTTCCATTCTCCGCAGCAGTTTCCTTGTTTCCTTGGAGATAGATCCATGCAGCAATACACTCCATTCTCGTTGCAGATAGATCCATTCAAACAGCCAGAAATGAGCAGATGTGAGCCCTTGAGCTCAATTCTGACAGGCAGATGGAGCTGATGTTATCACGCAAGTGTTGACATCAGCTCAAAAGTGTGAAAAAAAATTTCAAAACAAAAGCTGGAAAAAAAATAAGAAATGAAGGGGTGCCACTCGGGAATCATGGCACCCCATCATTTGGACCACAAAACTCAGTAAAAACAACATAATTTGGTACAGTTGGGAGGTATGTACCTATCTCATATCTACACTCCTCTATGTCTCCCCAATACTCACTAACCTGAGAAAGACTGATTTAGCCAAACTCGATTCCTGCTATAATAAAATAGCCAGGTTTTACACAGACTCTGTCAAGTTACACCACTGTTCAGCTCTTCAACAACTTAGTTGGCTTGAACTTCCCCAACTCCTCCTCTATAACCAAGTGATCTTTGCCCACAAAATCATACACCAACCTGACAAAATCCCCACCCTTCAAAATTTAACAATTCCATACTCAAACAATATGTCACTATGCTCAAGTAACAGATTATTATTACAGGTAACAAAAGCCAACAATGCAGCTGGTGATTCCTTCTTCACTAACTTCATATCTGAAAAATGGAACGCTCTGCCCTATAACATTGTACCCCATTCTTCCTTAACAAAATTTAAACAACTGCTGAGAACACATCTGGCAGATACTTGGCTATACCCCTGCACCAAACCTGGTTAATTCGCCCTCAGTGTCTGATGCTATCTAACTGCTTATGTTAACTTAACTAACAAACTACTAAACATACTATTCCAAAACTCTGTTTTCTGAAATCCAGCTCATTCCGATACACCATATATCCACCAGACTAAATATTTTCATTGTACAATGTTTCTCTGACCAAACCTATTATTAAAACTGCAAAAGGAAATGTATTGCATCATTTGCAGATGAGTCTATGTATTATATTGATACCTAAATCTGCAATACTGGGGTCATCCCTGGCAACTAAATATATAACCCCTAAAATGCATTTACTGTTACACTTCTTTATTTACTGTACTGTGCATTGTGTGCTTTTATCCTACTTCTTTTTCTAAATGTAAATTGAATAATATTTGTATCTGATACTTAGTATCACTGTACTTAAATTGTCTGTTGTTTATTTTCATTCTATGTCTCAAAATTGTAATATGAAGTTGAATTGTATCTTGTATCATATATGTGGACTTTTTCTCCCCAGACCTCCATTGAAAAAGGACCTGTGTCCAGTTGGACTTTCCCATTACCAAATGTAAAATAAACAAAAATAAAAGAATAAATCAGTACTCACACTGGCAACAAAATCTCCAAAGTCAACAAAAGTCCAGTCTTTTCTCAGCCACTTCTATTTGCAAAGCCATATTTTACAAGTGTGATTGAGGCTTTATAATCTCACATTTATTCACTACTTTAAGTGTTGCTGGTCTTCTTCCTGATCATCTCCATCTCCCAACTCTGGTTCAAGTCTAAGGTGCTCCTAATTCTTCTTGTCAATTCATTTTTCTGTCTGTCTCTCTCAATCATTTTCCTTTGTAACATTAGAAAATGTTTCACTGGCAAGAATTTCTCCAAGCTTTACTGTCATAAGAATGATAAGCAGACAGATTCCCCCTCTGCTTGCTGTCTCACTTCTGTTAGAGAGATTTTTATTTCCTCCTTAACCTATTCTGTATCAAAAATGTCTTTGATCCTCCAGGAAATATACTTTGAAGATAGTTGGATAAATCAGTTTGATTCTCACATCTGCCTCTAAACATTCCCTGATTGTTGGGTTAAATGTGCTTCTCTTCTGCCTGGTGTATAGTGAATAATCATTTTCCACAAACACTCTATTGTCTCAAGTTTTTATTACTAGTTATAGCACTGCCGCAGTTATTTCAGGATCAACTCTTTCTGATGGTATGTTTGCATCTTTACTAATAAGTCTTGGCTGCTTTCCCATGGCCAGGTTTGAAGCATGCACTCAATGTGCCCTTTCTATTAAGAAAGCCTGCTCTGGAACACTAGTTCAGTTACTTATTTGTGCGTTCATAAAATTTATGCAGTCTGTTTCTTCCAGTTTCTCTGGTATAGTAGAAAATATCAGGTTTTATCTGCGCAATATCTGCTAACTCTTAGTATTTTTTTTAAACAGCTCTTCTTGATAAGCCTCATACTCAGCCAGCTTTTTTTCATTTCAATCTCTAATGTTTGCAGTTTGTCAGTTCATTTGAATAGCTAGTTAAAGCTTCTTCTATTTTTCAGCCATTTATTTCAGTTGATACAGCCCTTCAATGTTTCATTTATTTTAATAACCTCTACTTCCTATAAATTACTGGAAGCCATCTCTTGAACCAAAACTGAAGACTGAACTACCTTTTGTTGAGGAGCTACAGGATCCTTCCTATCCAGTGTTTTTTCTTCTACTTTTCTGGTTGAGCTTCTTTCAGGTTCTTCAAATTTCTTCTTTGCTGGCACCTGTGCAGCGTACTTACTAGCCAAAAACTATATTTTACCCAAATAATAGTTTAATTACTTATTTTTCTCAGTTTCTGTTTTCACATTGGGGCAGCTGAAATTAAGGTGTAGATTGGTGTGTAGCCATCTTGGATGTCTTTCCTTTGGATGACATGTTAAGCTAAGTTCCAATTTATGAGAGTTGGTGTTAGCTTAGAATGGTGGAAATGATTATTTAAAATAAATAAATATTTAAAAAATACACAAGATCTCAAGACACATATTGGGAAGACAAACAGGGGTACCTTAACCTTCAGTTTTTTATACCTGCCAATTTTATTCAAATTTCATTTATAACCCACATTCAATAATCTCTATTCCTCTTATTTACAATTATAGGATAGTAAAACCTAATAATTACAGAACCGCCAATTATTCAATTATAAATACAAATTTTTGTCGCATTTAAATTTTTTCCCTCACTTATGCCATTGTTTCCATCACAACCACATTTCAATGATCTCTGCTGCTGCAACTACTTCTCACTTTTAGAGACACCCAAAACCTTCAATTCCATACTTCATACACAGCCATTATTTTAGCCACAATCCTCTCATCTCACTTTCCCATAGCCTACTCATAGCTTATACATTACTATTCTTTCATTTTCTAACCTTAAAAAAAAATCCTCACCCTAACCCCAAAACCTCTTAATTTACTGCAGTGTATAATGATATTCTAAACTTCCCCTATACCTCAGCACTACCTTTTACACATTCTCTCTCTTAACTGTTAATATTTAGGTTCAAATTTAAATGAAGGCCATCTACTTACTATAATGAAAGAGCTCTTCATCCCAGTCTGTCCGATAAAACACGTATCCTTGAGACTTGTCTCTAAATTATTTTTCATTAAAACATTTCCCACTAAAATGTCCTTTTCACAAAGACGTTGCCTTTTTCTTTATTTGAATTTAGTTCTACCCTTCTTAGCGGTAGCATTAAATAATACTGAAATAGTGATTCCACTATCAAGACATTTTTTTGTTTTCACCTTCTCAGTACACAAATCAATTCCTTCACTCATGCCAAGACTTTTGCAACTAAAATTATACTGTATACATAATTAACTATCAAAGGAACCTTAGACCCCTGAACAACTTAACAAAACACATTTCCAAACTCGATTTAAATATCCTTATATTCCAGTGATTAATAAAGGAACCTGCAAGACACTCACTGGGCATCCTTCATCAACCCTCAACCAATTTTTAGTTTTCTCAGATATCCATCCATTAAATTAATGGGATGATAAATAATTTATCATATACTGATTAAAATGTTAACAATCTGATTATTACATCCATGTTTTCCTAAAATCCTAAATCACAAATTATCCTACCATCACTGCTTTCCTTCAAAACAGAATTCATCAATTTCTTATCAATAATAATTCAACAAAGCGTTCCCATGGGGCAGTGAGATAAAGCTCCTACTGGGCCCCAGTTTACCAGTGTTTGATTAGCATAATGGGTTCTGGAGGGGCTGCAGGGGGACAATGGGAGTGAGTAACTGACACTGGCTTTTTCATCCTGGGGAGTGACAGGTAGCCTAGGCTCACTGTAATAAATCAGTGTTATCAGCCACCTAGGCTCACTGCAATAAAGCAGTGTCATCAGCCTGATGAGTTGTGAAAAGCGTAAGTGGTATGGAACTTAGTAGGGAGGGTTCTCATATACAGAAACATGCATGTACACCCCAAATAGTAGTAACTTTCATGGGGAAGTGGGAGTTAGGGCACAGTCCCTCCCTGGCAGCAGTTTGACTCTGCACCAGCATCCTCAGTTGCTGTGTGGGGCAGGTTGAGGCTGAGGGAGGCTAAGAAAGGTCTAGTAGAACTTGTGAACAAGGATATGATCTGAGGGTAGCTAATGGTTAGTGGCATGGAGGAAAAAAATAGTACAGTTGTGCAAGTAAACTTACAACAGTAGATATTCAGATGATCACTGCTGCATAGCCATTGCATGGTAACAGACTGCATGTGTAAACTGAAGGACTAACGGTCACAAAAGGGTTAAGCTTTACAAAGGGAACACCTCCCACAGTCAGCCCCTGTACAAGGCTTCAACTCCACTCACCCCCACCCAGGGGAGGCCATGCTTTGGGAGGGACGAGCCTAGGGAATACCCCCATTTCTAAAACATAAGAGCTAATGAAGGATTGTCAGTTAATCATTAGATTCAGAGCAGCGCTCATCTGTCTTAGCAAACAAAATACTTTTAAAGACACAGACCACTCCCGAGACTTCTTCAGCTTCAACAGGTTACGTTTATTAACTTCTGTAACTTTCAGCAGACCGCAAGAATTGGGATCAGGCTTCCTCTCCAAATAAGACCACCACTAGGAAAATAGAAATCAGAACTACCCCTACAACGACTAGTGACCATCTCTGGTCTTAAAAAGGCCAGAGATTTTCTTACTTTTTTGCTATTATACTCACCCACTAACTCTCTAGGAGGTTAGTGTGATCTACCACCAGGAACACCAGAATTGGGACATGCACTTTAGATTAATAGAGTCCTACCTATCAGGTCAACTCTTAGGGGTATTTTATCGATGGAATAATTAGCCTGGGTGGATAATTTCCCAAAGGGCACTATAATGCATTTTTTCACTTTGAGTTTTAATCTGTGGCTTTGGAACCATTCATTTGTTTGTGTTAGACCCTCTTGTAGGATATTGCTGCTGTGGGGAGAAACTATGATAACTCCCAGTCTACAGTCATCTGTGATCTTAGTGAGCCAGAGGCCTTTGACAATAGCCTTTACTTCTAAGAAGTAGATGCCAAAAAGGAGCAGGCCCAACATGGAGCCCTGGGGTACTCAGCTGGTAACAGGTCTCACTGATCTTGACTTCCTGGGTTCCATCTGTGAGCCAACCAGAAATCAAATTAGTTATGTAGGAATTTATGACTAGTTTAATGTGTTTGTCAACATACCAGAGTAGAGTATTGTATCAAATGCCTTGGCCAGGTCAATGTAGGCAGTATGCTCCATTTGTCCCTAATCCATAGCCTTGATGACCCTCTCAAAGAAGTCTACCAGTTGAATAGGCAAGACCTTCCCTAAAGCCAGACTGGGTTAGGTCCAATGTCTGTAGGTTACCTTTGTCCTTGTTGATCATTCCTAAGGTAATTCTTTCAATGGCTTTCCATATCAGACTTGTCAGACTGACGGGTGTCTATTTCTCAGGGTCAGTTGATAGTCCAGCCTTATAAAGAGAGATGACTGTTGTGGCCCTCCATTCATCTGGAATGTAACCTATTTTGAGGCTGCAGTTGAAGAGTGCTTCTAACGGTCCTGCTAGGTCTTTTTTAGGCTATTTACAAAGCAGCCTGGGATATTGTCAGGGCTCACTGAAGACTTTTTTTGGTCTTAGCAAATGCCACCAGGACCTGCTCCCTACTGATAGCTGGAGGAATACGCTAGAAGGGATTTCACAGACGGTACTTGGGGAGAGCAGGGTGAAGTTAGAGCCAAATTTAATCAGCCAGTAGATTTGCTATGTCACCCTGGTCAGTGAAGGTGGTGCCATTTACCACCAGTTCTGCACACTGCCGAGTGCTACCTTTAATGTCTTAACATGGCTGAAGCAGGCCTTATGATGGTCCTTAGCCTGGGAGGTTATCTAATTCTACATAGGTAAATGTGTTCTTGGGTTTGGGGGAGCCATGAATGTTCACAGACTGTCATTTAATAGGATGTTGTTTGTTTTACAATAGTTCCCAACTGTTACGGGTTTAGTTGGGTTTTCTGGGTTGATTCTTATTTCAGGGGAAGAGAGCTTTCTGATCAGACCTCACCAATGAGGATGTGACGTGGTGGGGGTACAATGCTCTCCCATATTGGTGTGTACTAAGTCCAGTATGTCTGATCTTGTGGTTGAACTGCTCACTGTTCGGTTCAGGGTGTTTATGTTGACAAAGTCCAGGAAACGTGCCTGTGAGTTAGAGGCAGTGTATGTTTCCCAGTCTATAAACGGGTAGTTAAAGTCTCCAATGAACAGGTTATTTCGTTGGATGGTGAGCACCTTTAGTAGGTCTAGACAAGAGCAGTGAGCTTCGTGGGTCACAGAGTGCAACCTGTAGCTGGTAAGGAACCTTGTTTATGGAAACCTGGATGTGGATGAACTCCAGGGTATCATCCTGTTTAGCCAACTGGGAGTCATTATTTATTGCTAATATAGATGGAGACACCTCCAACTTTAGCACCTGTCTGTACTGCAGCTGGTCTATATGTGTGGAAGGCACTGTAGTCTTCCATTGCTGTAGTACTTTCTGCGGCTTTAAACTAAGTCTCTGACAGCACAAATGTCTACATTTTCCAGACTGAAGACAGCTTGCACAGTGTGGAGTTTTTTTTTTAAAGACCTCGGCAGCAAAGGGTCCAAAAACTAATTCTCTATCCATGGGAGAATTCAAAATCTAATTTCTGACATTTTGTGGGAGGTTTTGAGGAAGCAGCCAGGCAAACTTCCTCATAACAGTTCCAGTGGCAGCAGAAGAATCATAAGCACATTTCAACAACGGGTAGTCACTTGAGATATAAGACACCAAGTTGCACACAGCAGATTTCTCTTCATAAAAGAAAACAGATGCGAGAATGAGGAATATTTTGGCAAGAGGAAAGCATAAATATCAACAGCTGAGCTTGACAGCTGATAAGTCTAAAAGTAACTGTTGCAGGAGAATACTACTTTTTCCACAAATTTATCAAAAGCCTTCCCATCCTTGTCAGGACTGGGATTAGTGTTAATCATATTCTAGCAGCAGCTGGATCCACTGAAGTAATAGCTGTTGGGTCAGATCTAAGAGGAGTGCACGAACACTTAAAAGATTAAGGCACCTTATAAAGTCTATCTGCTTTTTTGGTGGCACAGCAGGCTGTCTCTATCAGTGAAATTTAAGGCTGTGACAAAAACATTTCCAAAGCAGGCAGAACAAAAGAAATAGAAGCCAATTCTGGAAATTCCTGTTGTATCAAATTAAAATACTTCTTGAAGCACAAAGAAACATCACCGTTTTCCCACTGAAACAACTGATTCATTCTAGAGATAGTTTCAGAGAAAGAGAATCCTTCAAAAATAAAGTACTGGCCAAAGCCACGTTCTCTTCAGAGTCTGAATCAGAATTCTGTGGAAACATATAGTCTGAACCTTCAGAATCACTTTGAGGTTCAAGCTCTTGCATCTCTTCAGAAAATGAAGAATCCCATTTTCTTTTACCAGAAACAGCCATGCAGGAAGGGTCAGAAACCGACACTAAACCCAAAACATTACTCCTATCCAAGGTAACTGAGACAGAAGAAAACATATGTTTAAGTTTTTGTTTCTTTTTGACAGGAAAACCTGAAGAAACAGAGACCAGAGACAAGTTTACCAGGAAACACCTCTCTAGAGATGGGCAAAGCTTTCTGGCTAAACAGAGTGGTATTCCTTAGCCCTTTTCCCAAGACTAACAACAACGTCTCTCCCTTGCCTAACAAGGGCAATCCAACAGCTGCAGAGAATGTGTTTAGCCCATAGTAGTTGTAGGAGGACTATACCAGCAAGACTCAAGGAAAAAGATGAGTGGTCTGAAGAACCAGCTTTAGCTACAGCAGTCACACCTGCAGCTGAGGCATTTTATCAGCTTGCTGTGGTGGCAAAGGTTGCTTTAATCTTTTTGTGTCTGGAAGAAGGTAGAAATGAGAAATCTGTAGGTGGTTTTGTGGTTAAGCCAAAAAGGGGACTGATTCCTAGGGAAGCCTGGCAACAGTAGTCTGTAACACAGATAAGTTGTGAAAAAAAATAATAAAGTAATCTTTAGTCATGTTAAAACTCTGAAAAAATACTTGAAACACTTACTCAGCTAAGGACATGAATTCTGTTTGTGACTTAAATAGAAAATACTAGAGAAACAGATATGGGTCCCAGAGATTGCCCCTCCTATGGGACAGGCTTTCTATCCATGTGAAGCTTAGTTCAACTATTACCCAATTTAAATGCAACCAAGACCAGTGGATGGGGAAGAGGAAATTTACACCGGGGCTGGCATCCATGCCCCTTATGGACAGAGGTAGTTTATAAATGCCTCCCTAAATGTCCAATTTGGATACAGAATGTCATTATTCTTTCAGGAAAATTGGCCTGGCTAAAAAGGTCCCCCGGGTCATTAGCCTAGTAACAATCTATGAATCAAAAGCAAAACACAACTTTTACCATAGAACAAAAGTTTTAAGTTACTTTTAACAAAGAAAGTAAGAGAGTAATGCTCCTGTTTAAAAGTGAGCATATCATGTGACAGCTATTAAAAACAACTTCTACAAGCTAAAATGGATTGAGTACGTGGAAGTTGCCCTGAAAAGATTTCGAAGCTGGCCGGATATTCCATATAGCGTATGCTACTGCAGCAATGATCCTTATGAAGAACATCTATCCCTCTTCTCCAGAAACTAATAATCTATGCTTACTTTGAATTTTTAGATTAATTTCTATCATGATACAAATTCATCTTGGATTCATAAAGAAAAAAAAATCTACATCGAAGTCATGTTGCACTTCACCTTCCACCTGTATTTCCATCTCAAGTAATAAAATATTAAGCAATACATCACCTTCCTTATTAGCTACATATACTATAATATCTTCTTGTATTTGTTGTGTTTCTTCATGTTCAGCAAATGTTCAGCAATGTGATTAAACCAATAATACTTGTCAGAGATATACAATCTACAATCCTCACACTCCCTACACACCTACACTTTTCACACGTTTTCCACATCCCAACTTCCCACATATCCAGAATAATAACAGCAGATGGTCTGTATTTGATACTTTTTGGTTCTACACACACTAACCGCATCATCCTTTATCACAATTTTGCAAGGCACCAGTTTCCTGCAAAAATAATAGGATTCAGATTGACCAATATAATGCAATATCTCTTTTGACTTTCAAAGAAGAAAAACATTAATAAAAGCATCCAGTCACTGCCCACACACATCAAGTCAATCCAAGCTTAACAGCCTGCAGTCCCTATTCCCTTGCTATCAATCTTTTTTTACAGAACATCAATCTAAATCAATTTTTAAATCATTCACATTAATATTATTCATTCTAAACTGATTTTTAAATAATTCATGTTAATGTTGTTCATTCTAAATTGAAGGTCCACTTATGTTCTTGTAAATGCACTGAATTTCTGAGTAACAGTCTTTGCATGGTTCCAGAATAGGTCTTCTATTAAACTGAGCAAGACAAATTCCTGCCAAACAGACAGTCTCAAAATGTATACCCTCAAATATATTTTGCAAGAAAGCCACATGGCTTTACTACAGAATACTGCACAGACATCTATCAAATTCAATTGCTTCCATACCTTTACACTACAGTTGTACAAGAGCTCATTTAACCATGCCAAAAAGGCTCTCTTCTATCATCTTCTAACTGCTGCCACCATTACAAAAGTTATTTTCCTTATATTTTGCTGTGATATTCTGAGAGCAGTCCTTTTATTAGCATTCACTATTATTGCTTCTTCCTCTCCTGTTGAAGCCCACATTATTAGAGTTAATAGTAGTGTGTGTATGTTTGTATTGTATTTATTTTTTCTAGGTACTTTCTGCCCCATACCTGGCAATCCTCAGGCCTTCTCCCTATAAAGATTCTGTGTGTTTGTTCCTGTATATTAGGGGAATTACACCTGTACATTACTGAGGGCAAGAGCTGTCTGGAAGTGTTACCATACATGCAGCCATGAAGGCTGCTTGTGTCCTCAACAGCATCCCAGCAATGACTGTATTTGCATGGCCTAATCCCACCCCCTGAATGAGGGGAAGTAAGCCACCCACATCACTGTGGGACCCATCTTCCCCTGCAAGTGCATCCTCTCATACTCTCACTAATGAACTCAACCACTAGGTGGGGGATGGCTTGGAGAGCTGAACTGCCACCACCAGGATGCATACTGTACCAGTGCTCCCCCCTCAAAGGGATTGTGGTTGCATGCATATAAGCTCTGCCTTGCCTTCCCATCCTCTCTTTCTTGCTCTTTGGGTCCAAATGAAATCCAGAGTAAAACAGTGATGCATAACAGCTATGTTCTGAATTCAAATTAAGCTACTGGAACTTCTTCCTTAAACTGCATCATGTAATATGACACAATATGAACCACAGTAAACACAAACTGGAATTACAAAATGCTTTAAATCAGAAGTAAATGTGATCATATTTGCTCACTATAGTGTGTCATGTAATAAGGTACAATATGAATCTGGGTGAAAATAATATCAGACTGCAGAAATGTATTACTGTGACCTTAGACATGCCTTGTGCACAAGGGAGAACATATACATTTTTGGCTAACAGTTTGTCATGTGACAAAACGCATTAAACCATGAATATGGAGAACAGAATTTTCAGTGTATCAATTAAATAACATACACACTAAAAACAAAGGTTACAGAAAGTAAAGAATTACCCAAATGAATAATCCTAATGAAAAAAGCATGTGGTTACCTGGAATAAAGATATAATAAATGTTATTAAACAAAAATACAGACTGTAGCTTTCTCGTAATTCCTCTACAGAAAGACAAGGAAGGTCTAAAAGTTTTAGGCTTCTTACACAAATATCTGTTCTTACTTGCACCAAAAAAAAAAAAAAAAAAATTGCAACTTCTGTATTGAATCCAGCATTAAAGTACTCAGCCAGCAACAGTGAGTAACAGAAATAAACAAAAGTTACATACTTGCCATAACTTCAGCTTCATGTTGTCTGATTTGTGTCTGTTTCAAACATATGGGTTGTTGAATCTGACCTTCATGCCATAACTGAAGCTTTCTCAGACCCAGAGCTATGACTCGTCCCTTACCCATAATTCTGTGTACTCCACCTTAGCAGCTCAGATAGAGTTTGCCCTCCCTCCCATGTCATTTGTGGATAATCCTACAAATACAGTCTTTTTATTTAGAACATTCTACTTTGTAGGGAAGAGTGATAACAGTCTCACATGACTGTGCACAGACAATGTAATACTGTCTGCTCAATTATCCCAAAGTCATAGATGACAATATGGAAGGGGCAGGATGGAGTGAGTGAGTTTGAACCTGATGAACAGATAACATGGATCTAATGTTATGGTCAGTACATAACTTTCATATCCAATATTACACATTTTCATCCATTTCAGACATATGGGACACAATCCCAAACTGTCAAACCAGGTGGTATCCAGGAAGGACATTCCTGAGTATGGTGGAATCAAAGGAGGAACGTGACCTGGAATGCACATCTAATTTACAGTGAGAGACAAATGTGTGGTACAGTATACCAAGTAGCCACAGCACATATGTCATCAATGGAAAGCCATTTAAAGAAAGAAGGCTGTTGAAGTAGCAACTGCCCTAGTCGAATGAGCTTTAGGTTTACCTGGTAATGGCAAGTTCTTCTTATAACAAAGAAAAGAGATACAATCTGACACCCATCTTGATAAAGCAACCTTTGCCACTCCTTTTCCTAACTTTGGTTTTGAAAATGAAACAGTTGATCATCTTTTCTGAACTGTTTGTTCTATGTAGATAAGTTCTGAGTTGGCTGTGGACATCTAACATATGCAACATGCATTCTCCTTTGAATATCTGGGGAATAAGACTGGTAAGTTTATAGACTAGTTGAGATTTATTTTGGATGCCACCTTTAGGATAAAGAATGCACTGGTTCAAAGGGTGACTCTAGCCTTGTGGAAAGTAAGGAGGCTTACACAAGAGTGCCTGTAACTACAAACATCATCTAACTGATGTAATCACTACTAGGAAATAGCCTTCCAAGCTAGAAACTTCAAATCTGCTTTGGATGTGGGCTCAAAAGGAAAACAGGTCAAAGCCTGCAGCATAATGGTAATACCCCATGGAAGAATTGGGGCTCTGATAGGAGTTCTCAAGAGAAAAGTGCCCTTCAAAAAGACCTTTGCTATCTTCAATGAAACTATGGGAGTGTCTTGTCTCAAAAACCAAATGGCCAGCACTCAGCGTCAGCATACAATATTTTACTGTGAACAGACTGGCAAGTTAAAAAAACTTTGCCTTTTTCAGTGTAATTCAAACAAAGATTTCACAATGATTGTTTAAATAGCATATCATTTAACTGAACTCTGACTCTTAATAAAATTAATCACAAACTATCATTTAACCCCGGAGAAAACAATTCCCCAATCTAATTAGCCAACCTCATTCTTTATTATTTAAAATTTCATGCCAACCCAATTTATGTTTACAATAGGAAATTCTGTCTATTGCTATAAAATTAAATACAGTAGTAGGATATTTGACAGTATGTATATATATATATATATATATATATATATATATATATATATAGCATTAGAAACCCGATGATTTCTGATATCACTCAAATATTACGGTCAAAATTGGTCACCAACCATAAATGATCATCTTTAACCTTATTGGTGGCATGCTGTAACAACCGCGATATGTCATTGTTCTTGACAGAATTATAAGTTGCCTGTATGTCATATATTTGTAACCCCATATAACAAAAACTTTAGAGAGATCCAATTCTTGTTGCATTAATTCATCCTTAGATGAACATATTCTCCGAATTCTCACAAATTGTGACTTTGGTATATTCTTAATAATGTGTGCTGGGTGAGAGCCTGTAGCATCTAACAAAGTGTTAAATTGAGAATTTTTTATAAATACTGTGGGTGGTGGTCAATTTTGGCAGTGGTATTTCATCTTTTAAGAGTCTGGATAAACATTGGGATATTTTATTGTCAGACAATAAATTGTCTTAGATAATACCCTCAGGATGCTTGTTGTCCTAAAGATGGGGTACGACTATGAGGCAATCATCTTAACCATTATAAAAGGTCTTTAAATCAGACGCTGAGAAGCACCAAACAATGGAAGGTAGACCATTGGTGGTATGCCAGCCATGTGGGCATTTGTTTTCATAACATTTCTTTATACAGAACAAATAATTTATTTCTAGTAATACTGCACGTTTTTGACATCTAATGTTTTAGTACTTGTTGCTCTGAATGGCTATTTTTAGTGACATGTACCTATTCAGCTTTTTGTATTGGACAAACTTCCAGACAATTTAAAACTCGCATCTATGAACATTTGAGTGATATATGAAATCATGGTGTTTCTAACGCTCTATATAAGCATAGTGTCAAACACCATACTGCTGTATTTAATTTCATAGCAATAGAATTTGTTAATGTAAACAAATAGGGTTGGCATGAATTTTAAATAATAAAGAACAAGGTTGGATAATTAGATTCGGGGCATTATTTTCTCCAAGGTTAAATTATATTTTTTAATTAATTTTATTAAGAAGTAGAGTTCAGTTAATTGATATGCTATTTAAACCATAATTGTAAAATCTTTGTTTGAATTACACTGAAGGCAAAGTTTTGCCGAAACTGGTCTATTTTTTCACAATAAAATATTACATGCAGAAGCTGAGTGCTGGGCATTTGGTTTTTGATTTTAGATGTTTTTTGGCCTTTGCACCTTGCCATATTTGCATGGCTTTTGTTATTTGGAAAGCGTCCTGTCTCCCCACATGAAAATTTGAAACAGCCACCATCTGAACTTCAAAGATGGAATAACTGGATCCTTTATAAAATAACTCAGATAAAAAATTCTACTATGAATGGAACAAGGGCTGAAAAGGGGTCAACGCCTTTAGACAGGACCCAAATAGAAAATCTCCTCCATTTGTTCTGATACGTCTTTCTAGTGGCCTTTTTTTTGTGAAGCAACAAGAATATTTACCACTGCAGGGGACAGCCTGCCATCTCTTGCTACATTTAGAATTGGAGAAACCAAGCAGTCAGTTTCATGAACTTCTGATCAAGAGGAGGTAGTTTGGATGGGTGAGTAAACAGATCTGGATAGTGATCTAACATCCATGGGGGCTGTAATAGAAGAGGCAACAGGTAGGGAAATTATGTCTGTTGGGGGCAATGAAGATTACTCAAGCCTTGCACTGGTTTGCTTTTTGTATGAATTTGTTCATTAGGAACAAGGTGGAAAAGCATAAGGAGTCTCAGGGACCAAATGTGTACTAGACCATCCCTCAGTGATTGACCCTATGGAGGGATTAAGGTAAAAGTACCTGCTGTATTTCTTGTTTAGATATGAGGCAAAGAGTCACAGCAAGGTTGGCTCCAGTAACTGAAAATTAAGTTTGCCACTGCTGGATTCAGGGACCACTTGTGAGGCATCAGGATAGTTCTACTCAATTTATCAGCTAACAGACTGGTTGACCCTGGGATATGCGCTTCTGTTAGAAAGTGGTGAGAAGACATTGCCCATTACCAAACTCTTATGGCCTCCAGACACAGAGGATTAGAATGCGTTCCCCCCATCTGTTTATGTACCATACCACTGCCGTGCTGTCCATTTGTACGGAAATCACAACCTTAGGGTGGTAAGTCCAGGAATGTCTGCAATGCTAGGAGGACAGCACTAAACTCCAAGACACTGATGTGAAGACTGGCCTCTGGGGATGTCCAAGTACCTTGGACCATTCTCCCTTCAAAATGCCCCCCCCCATCCACCCTAGAAGGGAGGCATCCATGGTTACTATTGCTCTTTGCTCATCTGTGTATTGCTCTTTGCTCATCTGTGTGGAATGAGCGACCCTTCATTACCATTAGAGACTTAATCCACCAGGCAATGTGCTGCCTGCAGACAGATATAATCCTTATTTTCACATGTAAAGCATGAACGGATTGAGACCATTGTACTGCTAAGGTCCTTTGCAGTACCCTCATCAAGTATCTGGCTAAAGGCACCGTTAGAATCATTGAAGCCATGAGCCCCAAAAGACATTGAACTGATCTTGCTGATGGACATGTGTGATGTAGTAGTTGCCTGTAAGTCAGTGTTAGAAAAGCCTCAACTGAAGAAGGCTGTTGAACTGACAGGTGCTGTCTTGGTGGCATCCTAAGAAATCAACTTCCTGTGGCAAGGACAGATGGCACTTTGGAAGAGTTATAGTAATGCCTAGGTCCAGAAGCAACTGGAGCACCAGGTCCAGGTGGTGTAGTAGTAGATGCTCAGAGCTAGCAGTCAGGAGCCAATCGTCGAAGTATGGGGGAAAAAAGAAGTTATGTACTCACCATAACGTTCCATCTGAATTGTTGCTTTTCATTTGTCTTCAACCTGTGGGTTACCGGATCCGGCACGGATATGACTTGGCCACATATCCAGCATCTGATCCGAGCACCAAGCTCCTAGCCTACCCACAATGCTCCTGTCTCCTTCCTCCCATAAGATCGAGTTTGCTGCCTAAATTAGCATCCCAACCCAACCCAACACCTTGTCCCTTGCTAAATATCTCCATAAGAAAGCAAAGAAGAATAAGAGGCACCCTTGTGGTGACCACATCCTCTACTAGCCAGACCACCACACAGTCTATGCAAGGAGGGGAAGGAGCAAGGGATGGCTGAAGACAAATGAAGAGCAACAACTCAGATGGAATGTTATGGTGAGTACATAACTTCTTTATCTGAAGTTGTTGTCTTCATTTGGTCTTCAACCTGTGGGACAAAGGGGAGGCTCACATGTAAGGTGTAAGGATATTTCAAAGCACAGGGGAGCCAAAGGATGCCCTGTTCCTGGATATGATGTCCAACTTATAGTGACAGATGAAGGTATGTGTAGAAGCCCAAGTAACTGCAGAGCATATGTTGTCTAATGATACTCTGGACCAAAAGGTTGGTGAAGTAGCCATAGATCTAGTGGAATGCACCTTCACATGACCTGGCGGGGATAAACCCCTAGCAGAATATGCCAAGGTAATACACTGGGAAATCCAATGGGCAATGGTGACCTTCGATACTGGTTTCCCTACAAAGTGCTTAGAGTAGGAAATGAAGAGTTGCCCAGACTTACAAAAGGATTTAGTCCTGTGGAGGTAAAAATGTAACTGTCTGTGCACATCCAATACGTGCAATTTGTATTCTTCCGTATTTTGAAAATTTGGGAAGAATACTGGAAGATTAATCACCTGATTAATATTGGACTCAGAAGCCACCTTAGGAAGAAAGGATGGATTAGCACGCAAGGATACCCTTGTCCTTATGAAAGATCAAATAAGGGGGCTTGATCAACAATGCTTGAAGCTCTGAAACCCTCCAGGCAGATGTAATAGCAACCAAGAAAACAGTCTTCTAGGACAAAATCTGCAAATCCACCATGGCTACAGGCTCAAAGGGGTACAATACTAGAGCTTGCAGAACTAAGATCCCACTGCAGTGTAGGGCCCTTGACCAGTGGGAGAAGTAGAAAGGTGCCTTTTAAGAAGGCTTAGTAAAGCTTAAAAGATGCTAAGGAAGCCATGTTATCACCTACATGGAAGTTTGAAATTGCTGCCAGTTGGACCTTGACCATAGAAGAACTGGCACCTTGCTGAGAAGTGCCTGCCAAGAATTCTAAAACAGCAGAAACCAGGGCAGTGAAAGGATCTAGGGCATACTGCGATGCCCAGATCAAAAAAGTCTCAATTTGCTGGAGTACACCTTTCTGGTGGAAGACTTATGAGCCACAACCAGAATCCTTTTGACTGGTGAAGATAATCTGGGAGTCCTGACTATCATGGGAACTGGACCAGCTAAACAGTGAGCTTCAGACTGACCGGGTCTGGATGGTGAAATAATGAAGGATGAGAAATGATATCCGGAAATGGATCCAACGTCCATGGTGGAGTCCATCAGATGAGACCACAGAGAGTGAGGATGACTAAGCTCCCCAGTCTGTGAGATTTCTGAAGAAATGTTGGTATCAAGGGAAGAGGAGGATAAGCATACAGAAGATCGGAGGGCCAAGCATGAAATTAGAGAGTCTCTGGGGGGCTTCCCGCAGTGAGGAGTTCAGAGTGAAAAACTTGCTGCAGTTCGCGTTGGAATGAGAGGCAAAGAGATCGCAGCATGGCTGACCCTACTTGAGAAAGATTTGTTTCGTTACCAAAGGATTCAGAGACCACTAGAAAGGCATCAGAATAGACCTGCTGAGCCTGTCCGCTAGAATGTTGGACCTCCCCGGAATGTGTGTTGCCACCAGAAAATGGCTGGTGGAGATCGCCCACTCCCACACTCTCATGGCTTTGCGACATAGGGGATAAGACCTGGTTTCACCCTGTTTGTTTATGTACCAGACCACAGACATATTGTCCGTCTGAATAGCAATCATCCCTGGGGGAAGATGGGCATGGACAGCCTGCAATGCTAGAAGTACAGCCTTCATCTCCAGGACACTGATATGCAATCTGGTCTCATAGGGGGACCACATGACTTGGACTGTCCTCCCCGAGCAGTGCTCCCATCCTGATATGCAATCTGGTCTCATAGGGGGACCACATGACTTGGACTGTCCTCCCCGAGCAGTGCTCCCATCCTAGCAGGGAGGCGTCCGTAGTCACTGTGACTGAGGGGGAAAGCGGAAGAAAGGGGTGACCCTGGACAAAGTCTGGAGAATTAATCCACCATAGAAGAGAGTCTCTGCACACCAGAGAGACTTGAATGGGGTGAGACAGCAGAAAATCTAACATGGACCATTGAACCATGAGGGTCCACTGACGTACCCGCATTTGAAAACAAGCCACGGGGAAAAGACTGATCATAGCCGCCATGGACCCTAATGCCCTTAATACCATTTCCGCTGTTGCTGACTGAGCTTGAAGAATGCAAAGGACATATAGCTTCAGAGACTGGATTCTCTCCAAGGTTAAAAAAAACATTGGTTTGCATCATGTCCAATCGAGCCCCAATGATATCTAACACCTGAACCGGGGCCAGTGACGATTTTCTGAGATTGATGGTAATGCCCAACTGGTGGGCTAAGAAAAGAAAAGAATTCATCGCTTGACAGAGCTGATGCCTGGAAAGGGCAGTGATGAGCCAATCATCCAGGTAGGGGAAAACCTGGATGCCCTGGAGTCTCAGGTAAGCCGCTACCACTACCATCACTTTGGTGAACACACTGGAGGCTGTGGTGAGATCAAAGTGGAGTTCTCTGAATGGTAATGACTGGCTACCAGCTGGAAGCGGAGAAATCTCCGACAGCGCCTGTCCATTTTGATGTGGTAGTACACATCTTGAAGGTCAATCGAGCACATTCAATCACTCTCCTGCAGGAAGGGCAGGATAGATTGAAGCATGACCACCCGGAATTTCATCATGGCAATTGACAGGTTCAAGATGGAGAGATCCAGAATGAGTTTTAAGTCCCCTGTCATCTTTGGCACCAAAAAGAACCTGGAATAAATGCTTAATCCGGACTGGTCTGGGAGGATGGGTTGGATGACTCGCTTTTCTAGCAGCTTTGCAATTTCTAGTGCTGCATCCTCCCTTTGCACGGGTGGACCATCCGGGAGGTGTCTGGGTGGAGGAGGTGACTTGCGAAAAGGAATCGAATAGCCTCTGGATATAATTTGCAGCACCCAACGATCTTCTGTGATTGACTCCCAGGCCATTGGGTGCAGAGAGAGGCAACCCCCAACTGCCTCCAGAGACGAGCAGCAGGACAACCCTTCTGGGTTGCTGTGTGGGTCTCTCCAAGATAGGTTCTCAAGACCATTGGTTTCTTGGACCCCCCCCCCGCCTCTAGGGTGGCATCTATCAAATCCCCCTCTGCTCCTGAGGGAAGGCAAGTCCTGAGTGCCCTGAGAATAGCTCTGAGATTTCTGGAACCACATCTTGTTGGCCCCTCGCTGATTCCTAGAGAAGCTTCGTTGAGAGGCCGAAAAGCAGATCCAGACAGCAGACAGAGTCTTCCCGTCCTTCTCACTCTGAACTAAGGTGTCACGTAACAACTTCCCATCCTTCTCACTCTGAACTAAGGTGTCGCGTACCAACTTCCCAAAGAGGGTGGAACCGTTGTACAGGGCATTCATAAAAGACACCTTAAAGTGTTCAGAAAGGGCACAGAGCCGGAGCCAGGCATGATGCCTGATGGCAACGCCTGTACCGGCAGCTCTTGCAGCATCCTCGGTTGCATGGGAGAGGAGATGCATAGAGGTGTTAGCAATAGATGTCAGGGTGCATTTGAGAGGAGAGCACTTTCCACCAACACGGACCCAGGGGAAGACTCGGCGATCTTCTTGACCAAATCTCACTGCAGCCTAGTCACGTGTGCCAAGTAATTCAGCGCACACACAGAAAACGTTGCTGAAGTGTACACTCGCTTCCCAATACAGTCCATTGTCCTGGACTCTTGTTAGGTGGATGAACCATAGAGCTCTCCTGAGGGAGTTCCTTCTTAGTGGCAGCTGCCACCACCATGGCATCAACCGGAGATCCCTTGGTCAAATAGGTCCTGTCTGTAGGAGATCTCTAAATTTTGTCCAGGTGTTTGGGGGTGGGCTCCTTCCATGCCTGAGATGTTATAAGATCCAGTAGTGGATCCACGTGAGAGTACACCCAAGATGTAGAGGGTCTTGAGCCAAATGCCTCCAGGAACACAGATTCGTCCAGGTTAGGTTTTTGGGCAGACCACCCTCCTACAGTGCCAGAGGATTTCCATGACGTCTCCAATGGAAACATCCTTGGGGAGTGAACGGGGGAACCTTTCCCTTCCTCCAAATCAGTGTCTTCCATGAGGGACTCCAGTGGTGAGTCCAAGTGCTTCCTTTTGCACGTACATTTGCGAGGTACTTCCTCAGTGGGGGTCTTGGGAGGACACAGCAATGTCTCTCTGTTCCCAAGTTGTAGCTCCCTGGGGCAAAGAGGCGGGAAGCTGTCCCTGAGATAGCAGGATGGCCGGATCCATGCCAAAAACAGAGAAAGCTGGGGCACACTCCAAAGACAAGAGCGTCAAGGGTCTCAAAGGGATAGAGAGGACCCTCTCCACCACATCAAAAGCCGAAGGGGAATGGACCTCCTGCGAAGGGACTACCAAAGAAGCTGTAACCCTCTGACCCAACGGGGAGCCAGAGCTGAAACTCCAGGCACAGAGTCCAAGAGGAAGGTTCTGCTCCAAAAATCTCTGAGTCAACACCATCTCCTCGGATCTGGCACAGAGGCTATGGCTCCGAGAGCCAGATAGATCTGAGCTGGTCGGACAGACCTGCTCAAGGCTATGGCCGGCACGAAGGTACAAGGTACCATCAGAGCTGACTCCTCAATGCTGACTCTCCTTGGATCAGAGGGCTTCGAAACCGGAGGTCGTATTGGAGAAAGAGCGATAGGGATGAATGCGGACTGCATGTCCCCCACTCCGGAGGGCGAGGAGGAAGGCAAGACTCCCATCTGTATCTGGGTGTGGATAAATCTCCACATTATCCTGTCCACCTCTGTTTCAGAGAGACTGCAGGTGGATCGGGAAGAGGAGGCCACCGACACCGGCCTAGAGGGGCAGTGAGGGGAAGCCTGTGCTGGTGACTGGGTCTGAAGCTTCTCTGGCTCCAGGGAAAATTGAGGGGAACAGAGCCGGGGAGACTCCACCCTCGGAGCAGACTGTACTTTGGAAGGACCATCCTTGCCCTGTCCTTAAACTTAGAATACAGGTCTCCGTCCCCGGACCTCAGGGCAGGAGGTTGAGTCCCAGAAGCCAGGGTGGAGATGGCAGCAGATGCCGGGGAAGAAGAGACCTGGGCCCCGGTGGTAGGAGGGGGGAGAAAACCCATCAAAATGAAAATATTCCTCCTGTCCATCAGTGTTCCAGCACAGATGAAGCAGGAAGTCTCCAGGTGGGCAGCCCCAAGGCATTCAACACACAGAGTGTGGCCATCAGCTGGAAAGAGCTTGTGGCCATACTCTGTGCATTTGCAGAACCAAGGTTTGGGGGTCTCAGACATATTCAAAACTGAGAGGCCCAAGCACAAACAAACAAAAGACCATACACACGTGACTAGACAAGGAAAGGTTTTTTTTTTTTTTTGTTTTGATTTTTTTTTAAGAACTAATGCAAAGAGCGCAAGGGAAGGTAGAAGACTAGAAAAGGGAAAATTTTAAGAGAACAGTGTCACTTACTCTAAACTGTAGCTCATGGCATAGATCGCGATGCAGACATAAAGCATGGCAAATGAGATCTGAAGGGAGGAAGGAGACGGGGGCATTATGGGTAGGGGAGGAGCTTGGAGCTCGGATCAGATGCTGGATATGCGGCCGAGTCGGATCCATGCCAGATCCATTAACCCACAAGTTGAAGACCAAAGGAAGACAGCTTCAGATCATGGATTCTTTGCAGGGGCAGATGCACTGCTACCACTGCCATGATCTCTAAACACTCTGGGGGTTGTGGTGAGACCAAAGGGCAGGACACGGAACTGATAACGACTTGCTCCCAGATGGAACAGGAGAAATCTCCTGGAGTATTTTGCCATTTTGATATGATAGTATGAGTCCTGGTGATCTATGTTAACTATACCCATTATTTTGCTGTGCCTCTGTCGAGCAGTGACACTGAATCCATTGGGCTCTGATGGATCTAGATTTTTATTCATCAAATCAAAGGTCCCTCCTCTGAAAAGCGTTGGCGACTGAATAGAGCTGGAGTTCTCATTCGAATGGGGCATTGTACTCAATCATTGGTCTGATGATCTAGATGAGAATCCCTTCATGATGATGTTGCACATCAAATCTTCCTTTCTCAGCACAGGTAAAATGGACTGAATTGTGACCATCTGAAATTTTGCCTGTTTCACAAATTAGTTTAGGTGACTGAGGTCCCCATTCTTTTTTGGTACTAAAAAGAACCTCAAATAGACTCCAGATTCTAACTAGTCTTGGGGGACAGGTTGGACGGTTCTTTTTTCGAGCAGCTTTAACATTTCTATCGCTGCTGAATCCCACTGACAGGGTGGAACACCAGGGTTTTTTTCTTCTTCTAAGACGGAAGGGAAAAGGGAACTGAATGGCCTCTGGAAATTATCTTTAGCACCCAAGAATCTTAAGTTGTGGTGTGCCAGGCTTGTGGATGCAAAGATAGGCAGCCCCCAACTGCCTCCAGAGTGCAGCAGTGAGACAACTGTTCAGGAGCACTGAAAGTCTCTCAGTGAAAGGACAACAACATCCCTAGTTGTGCGGTCTGCCTCTGGGGCATCATCCATTAGCACTACTTTCCTCTCTGCCATGGGAAGGTCTTTCACTTGTGCAGTCATGATAATGAACTCTGTGATTTATGGAGCTACATTTTTTTCGTCAGATGTTTGATTCCTGGAGTGGGATCTTTGCAGGGCTGAAAAACTTACTCCCACCACAGAATGTCTTTTACTATCCTATTGGCTCCTTGTGATTTTGTCTTTGACTTTGGGACCAAAGAAAGTTGAACAATCATAGGAGGCATTAACAAAGGATGACCTGAAGCCTTCTGCAAAATCAAAAAGATGCATCCAGGCATGGTGGTGCACAGTACTGCTGCTGCCTGCTGCTCTGGCCTTGCCATCAGCTACACTGGAAAGCAAATGCATGGCCATGTTTCAGGAGGACTGCAGGGTAGAAAGCCAGGAGTCTACTGTTTTCTGAACATCCACAGGCAACACCTTGGAGAGAGACTTGGAAATCTATGGTCAAGTCTCTCCGAAATCTAGTCAAATGAGATAGGTAGCTCAGCAATCTAAAAGCGAGAGTTGCTGATGCACAAGTTTACTTCCCAAACCTGTCCATCACCTTAGACTCTCTGCTGGAGGATAAGATGAACTATCTTCTGATAGTTCTTTCCTGGTAGCTGCTGCTACCATCATAGCATCCCAATGTAAGACCTTGCTCCAATGCTTCCTGTCCTTGGGAGTAGATAATATACAATCCGCTTTCGTGGGAATGGGTTCCAACACATCAGTGTCCTTCCAAGTCATTGAGCCATAGGGTGGATAAGTGGATTAATAGGTGGCACTACCCAGGACAATTTTTTTTGTTGTTGTTGTGTCTTTCGGCTTTTCCCGGTTAGGGGTCGCCACAGCGGAGCTCCGGTCCGCTAATGATTGGCAATTGATTTTTACATGCTGAGTTGCCAGCCCTAACACACAACCTTCAATGAAGGTACGCCCATTCACGCATGTCTTCACGCAGAAGACGCTCTAGCTGAGAGTCGAACCGGTCAGCGTCTTACTGTGAGGTGACAACGCTACTGCAGCACCACCACCGCGGATGCACTACCCATGAGAATTGTTTGTGTCTTTCGGCTTTTCCCGGTTAGGGGTCGCCACAGCGGAACTCCGGTCCGCTAATGATTGGCAGTTGATTTTTACGTACCGGCTTGCCAGACCTGATGCACAACCTTCAACGAAGGTACGCCCATTCACGCATGTCTCCATGCTGAAGACGCTCTAGCTGAGAATCGAACTGGACAGCGTCTTACTGTGAGGCGACAACGCTACCACAGCACTACCCAGGACAATGATGGGCGAAAATAAAAGGCTTCCAAGAGCACGGACTCATCAGGGAAAGGGTCTTGGGACAGCCATCCCCCTCTTTGCTTCATCAATTTGAAGATATTGCCAAAAGTGACATCTTCAAAGGGGGATCAAGGGGAACCTTCCACTTCCTTCAAGTCAGTGTCTTTGGTGAAAGATTCTGGAGAGAAATTTATGTGCTACCATTTGCACGTCTATTTCTTGTTGTGAAACTTCTGGGGAAGTTACAGAAGGTTCCAAATCAGACTTGGAACTGATGAAGTAGATATCATCAGTAGCCTTTGAACAGACCGTCCCTGTCAACCAGGATGAAGAGGAGAAGGAGCAGACCCCTGCAGGGGCTTGGATGGAATCGAACCCATTGGAGATACCTCATTCTTGGAATGTGCCAAGACCCTTTCAAAGGCTGAAGTTGCAACCAGTACAGAGGATCCCTTCTGATCCAAAGATGAAAGGAAATCCTTGAAACTGATGGCTCCTGGCCCCAAAGCAGACTCCGGATCCAAACCATCTAGAGTTGAAGCACTGAGAGGGAGAGACCACTCTGAAAATTTCAGTATCAACTCCCTCTCCGAGAACCCAGCACCAAAACTTTGGCTTAGTCTCATCTCAATCTGAAGGTATCAACATTAACAGAAAGAGACAGAGAGAGGGAGCCTGTTTGCATCCAAGTGGTTAATACCTCCGGTATCAACTGAGGTGCTCTGAAATGAGTAGGATCCAATACCACCAATGCTAAAGATCTAGATGGAAATAGAAGCTAGGAATGGAGGGGTTTGATGGCCTGTACTCAGTATCTTCCCAAGGGATGGTACCGGGAGAACCCCAAGCTGGATTTGCTTCCTCGAGAATTTCCTCATCATCCAGTCAAATTTGTGCTCTGGGTGACTCCAAGATAATCAAGTAGATGAAGCCAAAGATGATGTTCAGGAGTATCTTCTCTTCTGCAGGATAGGGGAGTGAACCCTAGGACTGATCAGTTCTGGTGAAAACCTTGGCCTTGGTGAAGGTGATTGGAACCAAGAGGCTGCCAGTTCTGACCTTCGTACACATTTTGCACTGGTCCTGAAAGGAGGAGATGGCTCCAGACAGCATTTCTTGGCCACTTTTCGTGGAGACGTTTCTGTTTTTCTGGTTGAACCTCTTTCCTTTTCCCTCTCTCACTTTATCTTGCTTTCTCTTTCTCCTTTTCCAGAATCTCCTGTTTTGCTTTGGGTTTCTCCTGCTTCTTAGCTGGAGAGTAAGAAACTGAAGGAGTGGCCTCTGTCTGTGCAAGAAGGAGCCCTTTTAATATCAATTTATCCCTTCTGGTTTCTAAAGCTCTTGCACTGAAGGCAGTGCAAGGCTTACATTCCACTTCTAAATGGGTGGCGCCCAAGCAATATACACACAGTGTGTGGGTCCTGAGGAGGTAGCTTATGTCCCGACACTGAACATTTTTTGAAGCCCAAATATTCAGCTATTTTAAAATTGCGGCTAGGCAACGTATCAGATCCTTAAGAAAAAATTACAAGATAGTAAAACATGCTAACTTAGCTAAGGGAAAAGGATAAAAATACACACTAGAAAGAGTGCCTAAAGCTAACTATCCCTAAAACTATACCTACACAAAACTATCACCAAGAGACTCGCTATACCTGTGAAGGAATTAGCTACTGCATATCTGAAAAAATATATATTTCGACAGTTCTCTCTATTTTTTTTTAAATCACACTAGAGACAAGAAGTCTTGACAGATATTTTAAATAGAGTAAAATCTCTTGGTAGGAGGAGGAAGTCCAAGTTAGATGAAAGGATACAATAAATTTCTTTGGAGAGCTCTTCTCACTTGTCAGATTGCCTCAAGCAGCAAATAAGATCTGAGCTGCTAAGGTGGAGTACAGGAAGTTACAGGTAGGGGAGGAGTCAGAGCTCTGGATCCAAGGAAGCTTCAGATTTGGTGCAGAGGTCAGATCCAGTTGGATCCAACAACCCTCATGTTTGAACTGGATAAAAATAGACAACATTGTGCCATTTACATACAAATGAGAAAGTACAGTTGTGTACACCTACCATAAATGTAGATGTTCGAGTGTCTTCACTGTTGCAGCCATAACTGCAGTCATAACTGTGGGGTGCTCCTGCCGGCAGGCAGCCCGAGGTCGGCCAGAATCCCAAAGTCTGGGTCCGGCGTCGGCTGTACAAGCCAGTACCCTGACGTCAGTACGCTCTGGTACATAGCCCTCAGCCGACGCCATCTTCTCCAGCCTTTCTTGCCCAGATGTCAGAAGTCCCCAATAAATCAAAAATGAATCCAACAAGGAAACACAAATACACCACAAAAGAGAGAAAAAGAGGGGATAGGAGGGAGGGAAACACCGACTGCAACAGTGAAGACACTCGAACATCTACATTTATGGTAGGTGTACACAACTGTACTATGTTCATCGTGTTTCACTGTTGCAGTCATAACTGTAGGGTGGAATCCCAAAGCAGTGACAAAGGGAGGAGGATTAGACAGAAGAAGGGGCAGCAAGAAGACCCTGCAAAACAGCAGAGGCAAAGCCTGCCCTGGTCTTAGAATACAAAGGGAGATTGTAGTGCTTGGAAAAAGTATGCACAGAACTCCAAGTGGCAGCTTCAAGATATCCTTGGTAGGAACTCCCTGAGAAAAGCTGTAGAAGTAGCAGCTGCTCTAGTAGAATGACTTCTCACAGTACCTGGAAACTGTTTCCCATGATGAGTGTAACAAAATCTTATTCCATAAGAAATCCATTTGGAAATAGTTTGTTTGGAAATAGCCTTTCCAAGAGAACTGGAGGCAAAAGAAACCAACAATTGGTTAGATTTTCTGAACTCTTTAGTCTTGTCCAAATAAAATCGTAACTGTCTGTGCACGTCCAAGGAATGCAAAATCCTTTCCCCTTTATTCTGAGGATTAGGAAAGAAGGTAGGAAGGTGAATTGTTTGATTTAAAGCCACTTTCGAAATCACCTTAGGCATGAAAGTAGGATTGGTCCTCAAGGATACTCTGTCCTGGTGGAAAGTAAGGTAGGGTTCCACAGCCATGAGAGCTTGCAACTCTGAGACCCTTCTGGCAGAAGTCAAAGCTAACAAAAGAACTGTCTTCCAAGATAAAAACTTAATATCTGAAGAAGCAGCAGGCTCAAAAGGAGGCAAAGTAAGTTTTTCTAAAACATAATTAAGATCCCAAGCAGGAACAGGAGGGGTCCTGGGAGGCCTTAAATTCTTAGCCCCTCTCAGGAATTGTCTCACTAAAGGATGAGAAAAAATAGGGGGATCAGTATTGAAGTGAGCAGAAATAGCAGAAGCATGAATCTTAATGGAAGAAAAGGAAAGTCCATTAGACAAAAGATCCGAAAGGTAAAGCAAAATAGAAGAGAGATCAGGTATCAGAGGGTCCAAACCTCGGCCCTGCATCCAAATGCAAAATCTCTTCCATTTAGAGGCATAGGATTTCCTAGTGCTAGGACGTCTAGCTTCCAAAAGAACATCCAAAACTTGTTTGGGAAGGCTAGAAGAAATCAAATTCCTTTGAAGAGCCAAGCTGCCAGGCAAAGGGTCTTGAGATTGGAATGTAGCAACTGACCCTGATGCTGGGACAGAAGAGAAGGGTTCAGAGGGAGAATCCAAGGAGGCTCCAAGAACAGGTGCTTTAAAGTTGGATACCAAAACTGTCAAGGCCAATTTGGAGCAATCAAGATGAGGAACTTGGGCTTGTCCTGTTTTATCTTTAGTAATACCCGAGGAAGTAGAGGAAGAGGAGGGAAGGCATAACCCGAAAGTTTTTTCCAGCTGAAGGACAGGGCATCCACTTTCCAAGCTGTTTTGTGGAATGACCTGGTGCAAAAGTGAGGCAGCTGATGATTGAGATGGGATGCAAACAGATCTATCTGGGGACATCCCCAAACTGCAGTAATCCTGTTGAATAAGTTGGTGTCCAACATCCATTCGTGAGGATCCACAATGTTCCTGCTCAGGCTGTCTGCTAAGAGATTCTGTTCTCCTGGTATGAATTGGGCCTGGAGATGTAGATTCAGATTTAGACCTGTGTCCCATAAAGCCATAGCTAGTCTGCAAAGGGGGTACGAATGAGAGCCCCCCTGCTTGTTTATGTACCACATGACTGTGGTGTTGTCTGTGCAAATCAAAAGAGGCCCTGGATGCAAAAGGTTCTTGAAGGCTAGAAGAGCATTTTGAACTGCCAACATTTCCTTCAGATTGATGTGCCAGTGAAGATGATCCTTTGTCCAGGTTCCCTGCTGGCAATTGCCTAGAAAATGTGCTCCCCAAGCATAATCCGAGGCGTCCGTGGTTATGATTTGAGAAGGTTGAGGAAGACGGAAAGGCTTTCCTTCGTTTAAAGCACACACCCTGGACCACCAAAGGAACTCCTTTTGGAGGCAGGGGATCAGAGGAATCAGAGTGTCCAGATCGTGGTAATGCTGCGACCATACACTTTTCAGATACCATTGAAGCTTTCTCATATGAAGCCTTGCATTTGGAATCAACAGAATGCAGGAAGCCATGTAGCCCAGTGCCTGCAGGAATTTCCTTGCAGTGAGTTAAGGTAGAGATGCCAAAGTCTTGAAAATTGAAGCCAGCTGTATTTGTTTTTCTTTAGTGAGGAAGGCCCTTTGTAAGGTTGTGTTTAAGAGGGCTCCCAGGAATACCATTTGTTGAGAAGGGATCAGATGTGACTTTTTTGTGTTCACTGAAAATCCCAACAGGAGGAGAAGACATTGAACAAAATCCAGATGTTGAAGTAAAAGATCCTTGCTGTCTGCCTGAATAAGGCAGTCATCGAAATAAGGATAAATCTGGATCCCCTGGAGTCTGCACTAAGCTACTACTGGTGCCAGGCACTTGGTAAAGACTCTGGGCGCAGTAGATAAACCAAAGGGCAGTACAGAGAATTGATAGTGTCTCGAACCTGCCTTGAACCTGAGGAATTTCCTGCGTTCCTGCCTGATGGGAATGTGTAAATAAGCTTCCTTTAGGTCCAATGTCACCATCCAGGCGTCCTGAGAGAGCATTGGAATCAGCTGCTGCAGAGTAAGCATCTTGAATTTTGGAATTTCCAAAAAGGTGTTTAACACAGAAAGGTCCAGAATAGGTCTCCATGAGCTTTGTTTTCTCGGAACCAGAAACAGTCTCGAATAAAAACCTTTTCCCATCTCTGAGAGTGGAACCGGCTCTATGGCTCTCATGGCCAGAAGAGCATCCACTTGATTTAAGGCCTCTGACCATTGATGTTTTGGCAGATCTGGCCAACCGAAAGCTCTTGGCAAGGTATGAAAGTGGAAGTTGTAGCCTTTTAAAATCACGTCCAATACCCATTTGTCCTGGGTAATATGAGTCCAATTTCTGTAAAAAAGAGAAAGTTTTCCTCCGAGAGGGGCATCCAGGTAAAGAGGTCCTGTAGCCCAACCTAGAGAGTCATTGAGTTTGCTTTCTTTGAGATTGGGATCTGTCTTCTCCCTTCTAGGTGAAGAAGCAGTCCATTGTCTCGATCTGTAGGAGGCCTGAGCTTGGCCACGACCTCTGAGCGCCTATATCTTCCCCTTTGAGGCCTGTCAGACGTGGGAAAGGACCAATTTTGGAGGGCCAATTCCTGGAAAATCTAGGAGGCTGAACTTGCAAGAAATCTTTCACAGTTTGCATAGATTTTGCCTTTTCTTCCATCTTTTTAATAACCTCCTCAGCCTTAGATCCAAAAAGAACATCATGCTGAACAGGGGCATCTAACAATTTAGCCTTAACCTGTTCAGGTAAACTTTGTTCACGAAGCCAAGCATGTCTCCTGATAACAGTACCAGAGGCTGCGGCCCTGCAAGAAGCATCCAAAGCATCAAAACCACAATGCAAGCTATGTTTGTTCAGTTGTTCAGTTGCATGCAATACATCCTGTAGTTCCTTATCTTCTGCACATGCAGGAAGGGAAGCAAGCTTTTGCTTTAAAACAGACAAAAGAAATTGCTGATACTTAAACATATGAAATTGGCAATTTAAAGCCCTAACAGAAAGGGTAGCAGAAGTATATACCTTTTTGCCCCACCTATCTAAGGCACGAGAATCCTTCTCAGAGGGAATAGGATTCTTAGAAGAAGCAACTTTAGCAGCCTTAGAACCCTGAGAAATAGTTTCAGGATCTGCAGAAGGATTCTTAAATAAGAACAAATGAGACTCAGGAACCCTATAAAACCCATCATGCTTAGAGGGAGCAGGAGGCATGGAATCAGGATTCAAATTAGCCTCGGAAAAGGCATCATTCACAATGTCAAGAACAGGAGGGATAGCCAAAGGCCTATGTTGAGGAAGAAGAAGGAATTCTCTAAGCCTCTTCTTGGAAGCAGAATAATCCTGACCTTCCCAATGAAAATGTTCCCTCATCTCATGTAAGGTTTCCCCAAAAGAAAAATCTTCAGGCGGAGAGGCAGAGGGCAAGGAGTCCTCAGCATCCGAATCCTCATAAGGAGGAAAAGAATATTCCTGATCCGAGGAAGAGACAGAAGATATAGAAGCCTGGTCAGAGGAATCCATAGGAACATCCTGTCAAGGCCTTTTCTCGGGGGGGGGGGTGAGAACCCCTAATCATAGAAAGCAAATCTTCAGCCATCCTTAAATAGAAGTTATGTTCTTACCATAACGTTCCATGTTAGTTGTCTTCTTCTCGCCTTCTTCTTGCTGGATGGGTTCGGAGCCGACCTCGGCTCCGACTCGGCCACTCTAAAAGCTCGAGAGTTGGTTCCACCGGCTCGAGGCTCCCCTTATATCCCACAATGCTAGGTGAGAGTTACCTCAGATCTCGTTTGTAAGCTAACCCCAGCTTATAAAGGTAAAAGAATAACTCTAAACAGAGTCCACCTCTAACAACAGGAAGAAAGAAGGGTGACCTACATCCTGAACCGGGAAATATGCACAATAGCATATGCCTAAGAAAGAGGTGGTAGAAAGAGAGGTCACAATCAGAACTCCTCTAGGTCTGTCCAGGCCCGGGGAAGGAGGGTGGGGCGAAGAAGAAGGCGAGAAGAAGACAACTAACATGGAACGTTATGGTAAGAACATAACTTCTATATGTTAAGTTGTCTATCTCGCTTCATTCTTGCTGGATGGGACCGTCCCTAGCACCTTGTCCCGGGTGGCCTAACGGAACAGACTCCTGAGAACAGTGGAACCAAAATTAGCTCTATGCCTAGAAGCTAAATCCAACTTATAATGAGAAATAAAAGTGTGAGGAGTAGCCCAAGTAGCCGCTGCACAAATGGTGTCAATAGGCAGTCTGTCTTGGAAGGCTAAAGAAGTAGCCAAAGCTCTGGTGGAATGGGCTTTAGGTTTATTAGGCAATTTTGGTGTCTAATTTCATATACAAGGAAATCAAAGATGTTAGCCATCTGGATAATGATACCTTTGAAACTGAAAGTCCCTTTCTGCTTTCCGCATAGGAGACAAACAGCTGATCAGATTTTCTGAATTGTTTTGTTCTATCCAAGTAGTACCTCAATTGACGATGAACATCCAGGCAGTGTAATTTTTGTTCAGACCTATTGGAATATTCTGGAAAAAGACAGGAGGTCAATGCTTTGGTTTAGATTTGATGTCGAGACCACCTTAGGCAAAAAGGACGGATTAGTTCGTAAGGATACTCTGTCCTTATGAAACAATAGATAAGGAGGTCGACAGCTGAGTGCTTGAAGCTCTGAAACTCTTCTAGCTGAAGTAATAGCTACCAGAAAAAGAGTCTTCCATGATAGCAATTTTAAAGAACAGGAGACTGCAGGTTCGAAGGGGAAGAATCAAAGAAGCAAGAACTAAATTTAGGTCCCAAGGAGAAGGAGGATTTCTTATAGGAGGTCTGAGAAGAAAAACTCCTTTCAAAAATGCTTTGCAAAGCTTGTGGGACATTAAGGCAGACTCAGAAATACCCACATGAAAGTTAGAAATAGCTGCCAATTGAACTTTAAGAGTAGAGGGAGATGAACCTGCATGGAAGAGTTCAGCTAGAAAATCAAGGACTATTTGGATGGAAGCAGTGAAAGGATCTATGTCCCTTCCTTGAGCCCAATATGTGAAGCGTTTCCACTTACTCAAATAAATCTTCCGAGTGGAAGATTTATGGGAAGCTATCAAAATATCTCGAACAGAGTGAGATAATTGAGGAAGCCTGGCTAAGGTTGGAACTGGAGGAACCAAGCAGTGAGGTTCAGAGAGGGGAGGGAGCGATGTAACTGACCCGACTGATGGATCAAAAGATCTGGAACTAGGTCCAGATGCCACGGTCGCTCCAATAGAAATTGATGTAGAAAGGGGAACCACACCTGTCGAGGCCAGTAAGGAGCAATGAGGATCAATGAGGCCTTCTGAGCGATAGCTTTCTGTATCACTTGAGAGATTAGTGGGAGGGAGGAAATGCATACAGAAGTCCCCGGGGCCAAACTTGGACTAGAGCGTCTCTGCTGGGTTGGCCTGGTAAAGGGAATAGAGTGAAATATTCTCTGCACTTGCTGTTTTGGGGAGTAGCAAAAAGATCGCAGCAAGGCTGACCCCACTTGAGGAAAATTTCTCTCACCACAGAGTCTTTCAGAGACCACTCGTGAGGCATGAGGATTGCTCTGCTCAACTTGTCCGCAATTTGATTGGACTTCCCGGGGATGTGCGTTGCTATCAGAAACCGCTGAGAAGAAATCACCCATTGCCACAGTCTGAGTGCTTCTCGACACAGGGGATATGACCTGGTTCCGCCTTGTTTGTTGATGTACCACACTACAGACATATTGTCTGTCTGGATTGCAATCGTTCCCAAGGGAAGAGAGTCTTGAAGGGCTTGCAACGCTAAAAGCACTGCTCTCATCTCCAGAACATTTATGTGCAAGTGGCATTCGTTTGGTTGCCATGTGCCCTGGACCGTCCTGCCCTGATAATGCCCCCCCCACCCGATCAGGGAGGCATCCGTTGTCAGAGTAGCAACCGGAGGGTGGAACAAAGGGTCTTCCCAACAAGAGCTGAGGGGAAGACATCCACCACATGAGATGATTTTGCACTTGCGTGATCATAATGGTGTGAGACATTGGAAGTTCCTGGTATGACCATTGAGTAAAGAGCATCCATTGAAGGATCCACATATGGAATCTGGCTAATGGAAGCAGGGTATGGCCGCCATAATTCCCAACACTTTCAGAACTAATCTGGCTTTGATTCTGTTGTTGTTGAAAAGGAGTGAGACCAGTTTGTGAATGTCTGTTATTCTCTGATGTGTTAGTCTCGCAGACATATCTACTGTGTCTAGATTTGCCTATGAAAGTAATAGTACGACAAGGCGACAAAACAGACTTTTCGCAATTTATTGAAATGCCTAACTTTTGACAAATGCGAAAAGTGTAATCCCTGGCCATCAGAAGGAGATGCTTGGTGGGAGCTGTGAGGAGCCAGTCGTCCAAATATGGAAACACCTGGAATCCTTGTCGTCTCAGGTGAGAAGCTACCACTGCCATGCATTTGGTAAACACCCGGGGGCAGTGGTGAGACCAAAGGGCAGGGCCCTGAACTGAAAATGACTGGTTCCCAGCCTGAAGCGGAGGAATCTTCTGGAGCGTCTGTTCATTTTTATGTGATAGTACGCATCCTGAAGGTCTATAGAGCACATCCAGTTTCCTTTGCCCAAAAGGGGAAGGATGGATTGTAGCGTGACCATCCGAAATCTTGTTTTCTTGACTGATCTGTTCAAGATACTGAGATCCAAAATTGGTCTCCAGTCCCCTGTTTTCTTTGGAACTAAAAAGAACCTTGAGTAGATTCCGGATCCTTGCTGGTCTGCTGGAACTGGCTGAATTGCTCTTTTTGTAAGCAGTTTTGAAATCTCCAAAACCGCTAGATCCCTTTGAGCGGGTGGAACATCTGGAAGGGATTTTTTTGATTGATTTGGAATGCGAAGAAAGGGGATAGAATAGCCTTCGGAAATGATGGACTGTACCCATTTGTCTTGAGTCAGGGATAGCCAGGCTTCTGGGTACAGTGACAATCTTCCCCAGACTGCCTCGAAGATGGGCAGTCGGGCAACACCTCAGGGATGCTGAAAGGGCTTGTCAGGAAGGCTTCTCGATTGCCCTGGTTCTGCGGACCCCCCGTGCCCCTAGGGTGACGTCTACCATTGTTATTCCCGCCTCTGCCTCTGGCGGGAAACGACTCTGTGCCAGGCTAAGTCCCTTGAGATTGTTTACGGAACCACATCTTTCCACCTTTCTGGCCTTTGGGGTAAGGCCTAGAAGGAGTAGAAAACGGACTCTGACGGCAGAAAGGGTCTTGCCATCAGTTTCGCACCTAGTCAAGGTTTCTTTCACTTGAGGACCAAAGAGAGATGATCCATCAAACGGGAGTTAGTGAAAGACGCCTTGAAGGGTCCTTGAATTACATAGCCGCATCCAGGCATGCCTACGTAAGGCCACACCTGTCCCTGCGGCTCTACTCGCTCCATCAGCCGCGAAGAGAAGGCGATGGAGGAGTTGGTTATGGAGTTAAGGGTAGCCAGCTGCATATTCATCTTATCTTGAAAACCCGCAGCTGTAGGGTCCTTTAACATTTCACTCGCTTCCTTGATCAAGTCCCTTTGAAGACGAGTAAAGTGGCATAGGTAGTTCAGCTTAACGCATGGTAAATGTCGCTGACGAGAACATCCGCTTCCGCACCTGTCCATGGACCTAGATTCCTTGTTAGGTGGATGGACAGGTACTGAAGGATCAGCTATCTCCTTCTTAGTGGCAGCAGCTACCACCATAGCATCCACAGAAACTCCTTTTGTTAAGAACTGTTTGTCTGCTGGTGCCGTTATGAACTTGGAGGGTCTCCTGGGAGTGGGGTCCACTGAATCAGGAGCCGTCCATGCCTTCTTAGCAACCACCTGCATGAGGGGTCAAAGGGGGGAGACACCCAGGAGGTGGAAGGGCGAGAGCCAAACGCCTCAAGGTACACAGATTCATCCTCCGAAGGGTTAAGGGCTGGCCAATTTCCCTCTGTTTCAGGATCTCTAGTATGTCTGCAAATGAGACATCTTCAGAAGGGGAACGGGGAACCCTCAGAATCATCCAAATCTGTGTCAGACGTGATGGACTCAGGTGAGTCAATGTGTTTCCTCTTACACTTCCTCTTCCGAGGGGCTCTTCTGCCAAATCAGGAGAGGCCTCGAAGAGGATGAAATCCCACAGGGGTTCCTGAGGAGCTGGCTCTCTGCGGTCCGGGATGAGGGAGTGAGTCGACTTGACCTGAGGCACCGAGGGGAGGGGCGGACGGAGCCGACTGTGGAGTAGAGCCAGGCTCTAACACACTCCGCATGACCTCGAATGCACCCCTGTCAGGCAAAGCCAGAGGTCCCCGCCCGAAGCTAAGAACCTCCCTCGGCACCGACAGAGATGGCTCGAGGTCGATGTCGGAGCCGAACTCACCAGCGCCAAGCACCGAGAGGAGAGGGGTCGGACAAGGGTCCGATGCCACTCACCCCCTCGGAGCAGACGAGGGAAGTCCGGCGCCGAGATTCTTCCAAGGAAGAAATCGGAGCCGACGACGGAGCCGAAGACAAATGTATCGGCTCCGACGCTAACACAGTCTCGGTTCCGACGCGACCCGCCCGAGCTCAAGAGTCGAAGGAGGAATATATTAATGGACCGGGGCAGGCATCGACTGATGAGTCGGGCTCTGAAGCATCTGGGCCAGTGCCTCGGACTTAAGAAGTCGACTCACTACCCTCTGAAGGTCATGATCCGACAGCCTCGATGACCTAGAGGAGTGAGATCTTTGGCTCCGTTCAGACAGCAGGGGAGATCCTGGAGCCGAATGAATGGAGCCAAGAGATGGTGACCTGGACCTCTTCCTAGTTGTCGGCTCCGAAGGTCTGGTCGGAGCCGACACGGAACTTAATACCTCGGCTCCGCCGAGCCGAGGGAACCACAGAAACTGTGGACTGAGACTCATCGGCTCCAGCCGGAGCCGATGTAGGCAGAGGTTTAGAAACCTTAGGTCTCGGCTCAGTTGTCGGAGCTGAAGACCTAGATGCCTTAGAGGGCTTCCCTGTAGAAACAGAAAGGGAATCCTCTGGCTTGAGTAAGCCTCTTAAGATCAATTTATTTTTTCTTTCCTGCAGGACCCTGGGGCTGAAGCCATGGCACACAGCACAGGAGTCCTGCAGGTGCAAAGGTCCCAGACAGTAGACACAAGAAGTGTGAGCGTCTGTCAGAGACATTTTCTGACAGCACGCATCACACTTCTTGAATCCGGAGACCTTTGCTTCCTTAGTCATTTCTAAAGGTGTAATCAAACACACACACAAACACACTAATTACACCCTGTCAAGTTTAAATTATAATAAAACACTAAAGTACAGTTTTGTACCTACCATAAATGTAGATGTTCGAGGATTCCATTGCTGCAGTCCTTACTAGTGGGTATAGTCCGCGTCCAGTCGGCCCGAATACCAGAGTATAAGGCTGACGTCGGTCATGTCGCCTTAGACTGACGTCAGTACGTCAGGGTACTAATGCGCATGACCGACGTCATATCCTCAGTCTTTTCTTGCCCCAGATGTCAGAAGACCCTAAAAAGACAAGGCCCAAAATACCTGCACCAAAAACATGTACAAGATATACAAGAATATATACAAAAATATAAGCATGTAAACTCACCTACATAACCACCCCTAAACACAGAGGGGAAGGAGGGAGGTAGAATTGGACTGCAGCAATGGAATCCTCGAACATCTACATTTATGGTAGGTACAAAACTGTACTATGTTCTTCGTTTTCCATTGCTGCAGTCCTTACTAGTGGGTAGAATCCCAAAGCAGAGGTAAGGGAGGCTGGCAAATTATAAAGCAGGAGGAGCTGACAACATGCCTTGCAAAACAGCTGTGGCAAAACCAGCCCTAGACTTAGAGTAGATAGGAAGGTGATAATGCTTAGAGAAAGTATGCACAGAACTCCAAGTAGCTGCTTCCAAAATATCCTTAGTTGCCACCCCCCTTAGAAATGCTGTTGAAGTGGCAGTAGCCCTAGTGGAATGAGGCCTAATCCCAGCTGGAATCTCCTTGCCATGATGGGAATAACAAAATGCAATGCAAAAGCCAATCCACCTAGAAATAGTTTGTTTTGACACAGGCTTGCCCTGTGAACTCAAAGCAAAAGAAACAAACAACTGCTGAGACTGCCTAAAATCCTTAGTCCTGCTTAAATAATAGCAATTGCCTGTGTACATCTAAAGTGTGCAAAATCTTTTCCCTTTATTTTGAGGGTCTGCATAAAACGTAGGCAAATGAATAGTTTGGTTTAAAGCCACACTAGAAACCACCTTAGGCATAAAGGAAGGATTAGTACGTAATGATACCCTATCCTTATGGAAAATCAAAAAGGGCTCTACTGCCATAAGGGCCTGCAATTCAGACACCCTCCTTGCAGAAGTAATAGCCAACAGAAAAGCAGTCTTCCATGACAAGTATTTCAATTCAGCAGTAGCTGCAGGCTCAAAAGGTTGTAGAGTAAGTTTTTCCAACACATAATTGAGATCCCAAGCAGGAGTAGGAGCTCTACGGGTCTTATATTCTTTGCCCCTCGAAGAAACTGCTTGAACAAAGGATGTGAAAACAAAGGTGGGTCACAATCATAGTGAGCCGAAATTGCTGCAGCATGAATCTTAATAGAAGAGAAGGACAATCCTTTGTCCAATAACTCGGTAAGATATTGAAGAGCCACACTCAAATTAGGCTCAGAAACCTCCAAATTCTTTGCTGTACTCCAAAATAAAAATCTCTTCCATTTTTCTGCGTACACTTTCCTTGTACTAGGTCGTCTAGCTTCCATAATCACATTTAAAACTCGTTGAGGAAGTTGAGACCTGCTGTGCTTCAACACAGAATATGCCAGGCTGTTAGATGAAGAGAGTGAAGCTTGACATTGAGCAGATGACCGTCCTTCTGAGATAACAGATGAGGAATCAGAGGTAAAGGCCATGGAGGCTTCTTTACCAGACTCCGTAGTAGTGGGTACCAGTGTTGCCGAGGCCAATCTGGAGCTATCAAAATCATCCTTGGCCTGTCTTGTCTGACCTTTAATAGTACCTTTGGAAGAAGAGGCAGAGGTGGAAAGGCATACACATGAAGGTTTTCCAACTGAAAGACAGAGCATCCACTTTCCAAGCTGTGTGATGAAACCCCTTTGTGCAATACTTTGGCAGCTGGTGGTTTAGTGGAGAAGCGAACAGATCTATGTCTGGAGTTCCCCATGACACTGTCAATTTCTGAAATACATGAAGATCCAGTTTCCACTGTGGGGATCCATGATTTGTCTGCTTAACACATCTGCTAAGGAGTTCTGTGCTCCTGGCAGAAACCTTGCCTGAAGAGTCAGTTGCAAGCTTAGCAGTTTCCCATAAAATCATTGCCTGCCTGCATAGAGGATAAGAATGTGTTCCCCTTGCTTGTTGATGTACCACATGACAGTTGTGTTGTCTGTTAGAATCAACACCTGCCCTGGAAGAAGTAACTCCTTGAAAGCCAGTAATGAACTGGACTGCTAACATCTCCTTCATGTTGATATGTAGATGCTGTAGTCTGGCAGGCCACTTGTCTTGTATCCACTTTCCATTTAGATGAGCTCCCAAGCAATGTCCGAGGCATCTGTCGTTAAAATCTGACTCGCCTCTGGCCGGGTCACAGAGAGTCCCTTGTTTAGGTGACATTCCTGAGCCCACCACAAAAATTCTTTTTGAAGGCAAGGTATTATGTGAATGACAGTGTCCAAATCCTGGCAGTGCTGTGTCCATACATTTTGAGATACCATTGTAACTTCCTCATATGCAGTTTGGCATTGGGAAGCACCAGAATACAAGATGCCATGAACCCTAATGCTTGAAGGACTGTCCCTGCAGTCAGCACGGACTGATGAGATAGTTGATGGAAGTAAAGTGAAAGACTCATTTGTTTGTCCGGGGTTAAAAGGCCATCTGGGCTGCTGTATGCAGTCTCACACCCAGAAAGCACATGTCTTGAGAGGGTACTAGACTGGACTTTATTTCGTTCACAGAATACCCTAGGCATCTTAGCACTGCTATAACATATTCCAGATGCTGTAGAAGGTCTTCCTTTTCTTGAGCCAGAAGCAGGCAGTCGTCTAAGTAAGGATAGATTTGAATTCCTTGTAGCCTGAAGTAAGCTATCACTGGAGCCAGAACCTTTGTGAATACTCTGGGCGCAGTAGATAAGCCAAAGGGCAATGCAGAGAACTGATAATGAGAATCCCCAGCTCGAAACCGCAGATACTTCCTGCAACTTAGCCTGATAGGCACATGAAGGTAAGCTTCCTTGAGATCTAAAGTTACCATCCAGTGATCTTTGCCCAGCAGAGGTAAAAGCTGTTGTAATGTCAACATCTTGAACTTGGGAATGTCCAGATAAGTGTTGAGGAGAGATAAATCCAAAATTGGTCTCCACGTGTTCCCCTTCTTTGGTACTAGGAACATGCGAGAATAAAATCCTAGGCCCCTTTCTGATACAGGGACTGGCTGAATGGCCCCCATGTGGAGTAACTGAAAAACTTGCTCGTGGGCCTCTTTTCTTTGTGGAGGAGGAACGTCTGGCATGCCTTTGAAAGGGGCATTGTATGGAAATAAAACCTGTAACCGTGGTGAATGATGTCCAACACCCATCTGTCTTGAGTAATTAAATCCCAATTTTCTTTGAAAAGAGACAGTCGTCCTCCCAAAGGAGCTGCCAGACGAGAATCGACTGGCAGCTGAAAAGGCAGGTCATTGGGTCTGTTTACGAAAGGACTGACCCCTGCCCTCACCAGAAGTCTGAGCAGGTGAACTCCCTGTTCTAGGCCTAAAAGAACCTTGAACCCTGCCCCTACCACGTCTAGACGTACCCCTAGACTGGGAGTCATAAGCAGGATATGTCCACCCCTTAGCAGGCCAATTTCTACTAAACTTCGGTGGCTGTACCTGCAAAAAATCCTTAACAGTTTGCATAGACTTAGCTTTGTCCTCCATTTTCTTCAAAACTGCTTCCACAGGCGAACCAAACAACACATCAGACTGTAAAGGTGCATCCAAAATCCTTGTCTTAACATGCTCAGCCAAATTCTGATCCCTCAACCAGGCATGCCTGCGAAGAACAGAACTAGTGGCAGCCACCCTCGAGGAGGCCTGCACAGCATCAAAGCCACATTGCAAAGAATGCTTGCCCACTTGTTCAGACACATAAACCAAATCCAGCAACTCTTTACACTCAATACCTTCCGCCAAAGCATCCACCTTAGACTTCAATTGTGAAAGAAGGTAATTTTGATATTTCAGCATGTGAAACTGACAATTCAACGCCCTCATGGCTAGAGTGGAAGAAGTATACAGTTTCTTACCCCACCTATCCAAAGCCCTCGCCTCTTTGTCAGTGGGAACAGGATTTTTAACCACAGAGGCTTTAACACCTTTAGGCCCCTGAGAAACAGTGTCTGGGTCCGCCCTAGGACTCTTAAACAAATACTTATGAGCTTCGGGCACCCTATAGTACCTATCAGGTTTAACAGGAGCAGGAGGCAAAGAATCAGGGTTCAGGGAAGCCTCTGCAAAAACATCTTCCACCACATTCAACACAGGAGGTATAGCTAAGGGCCTATGCTGGGGTAAAAACAGGAATTCCCTAAGCCTCTTCCTGGAATCAGAGTAATCCTGACCTTCCCATTTAAAGTGCTCCCTCATGGAATGCAGAGTCTCTGAAAATGAAAAATCCTCAGGAGGAGAAGCCGAAGGAGTGGCATCATCTCCATCAGAATCAGAATAAGGAGGATACTCCTGCAAATCTTCCGCAGAAGACTCAGAAGCCTCTGAACCCTGTGCAAAATTGGCAAACTCTGGTTCCACCCTAGGCCTCTTATCAGGAGGGCCCATAGAACCTCTAATCATAGTAATCAAATCTTCTGCCATTTTAAGCATATGTTTCTTAGGCACAGAACCCGAAAAGCTAGGAGAAGCCCCCACTGAAGCTGAACTTGGCCTACCTCTAAAAGAAGTTTTAGCAACAGAAGGAGAGGCTCTAACCACTTTGGGAAGAGAGGGGAGAATAGTTACCTGAGAAGCCCCCTCAGCCTGGCCTGCCTCCTGAGATGGTACATCCTGTAACAGTAAAGTTTCTGCCGGAGGCTCCATAGAAACTCCTGGCAAAACCTCCGGCTCCACTGAGCCTCCTAAAGAACCGACGTCCGGGACTGCCGGTTCTTCAACCCTAGGCTTCACTGTTTTGTCCTTGCGCTTGATCGAAGCGGGCGCCAGAGCATCCGACGGCATTTTATAATTGTAACGTCTCCCAAACACTAACCTGGCACAGTCTAACCTCCTCTTAATAGTGCGTTTGTTAAACCTAGCACAAGAGCGGCAACCAACAACGTCGTGCTCAGGCCCTAAACAAGGTATACACAATGTATGGAAATCCTATGGTATCTGTTTCCCACAAGAAATACAGTTATTCACTTTTCTGACATCCGTAAAATACTGAGGCAAGAAAACCAAAATGTTCCCAACGGGTACTTAGCCAACTCTGATTCGGTCTGAAACCGTTTCGAAATATCTCAGAACGCCAACCTGCACTCGCAAAACTGCTTCTGCATCGGACCATGCGGCAAAAAAGACTGAGGATATGACGTCGGTCATGCGCATTAGTACCCTGACGTACTGACGTCAGTCTAAGGCGACATGACCGACGTCAGCCTTATACTCTGGTATTCGGGCCGACTGGACGCGGACTATACCCACTAGTAAGGACTGCAGCAATGGAAAACGAAGAACATCTAGGTTTTTAAAATAAGAAATAATGCACACACTCCACTAGGGAAAGTAGAAAAGGCCTGAAGGCCCAAGGGAAGAACCTAAAGTTCTTGAGGGAAAAAAACGGGAATTTTTTAGAAGGGGATAAAAATTTCTCTAAACTAAGGGAAATAAGTAAAATATTAAAATTAAAGGGGTTTAAATAGACTAATTTACACAATAAAAGTCACTTACCAAGAACCGGTAGAAAACCAACACCTCGATAGCTGTAGCGGCAAACGAGATCTGAGGTAACTCTCGCCTAGCATTGTGGGATATATGGGGAGCCTCGAGCCGGTGGAACCAACTCTCGAGCTTTTAGAGTGGCCGAGTCGGAGCCGAGGTCGGCTCCGAACCCATCCAGCAAGAATGAAGGCGAGATAGACAACTTAACATCAATTGTTTCTGTGTCCTGGGAGTAGATTCAGAAGTAGCTTGAGCAGGAGCTTTAGACTTAACAGGAGTCTTTGACTTTGCCTTTGCCTTTGAAATAGTGATGTGAGTAGGCCTGAATACCCCCTCAGAAGCCGGTACCTGCACAGCGGTTCCGGACTCATCCGAGGGAGCGACGTCCGAAGGTCCTGCAGCAGATAAAATAGAAGGCCTAGATAGCTCCCCATGGGAGTCCATATCGGCCATCGGTTCAGAAGTGGCGGACGACAGGGGCTGCAAAAGCGCCTCACTGATGACAGCCGAACCGGATGCCGGCTCCAGCTGCAACGAGTCCTGTTTGGACCTCGGAGGCCTGTCCTTGTCTTTGCGCTTCTTTTGAATTCCAGTAGTGTCCGACGACATTCTGTAATTAAAGTGTCTGCCAAAATAATTCAGAGCCCAGTCGTACCTGCGTTTGATAGTACGAGAATTAAACCTGGCACAGAACCGACAACAAGAAACGTCGTGGTCAGGGCCTAAGCAAGGTAGACAGTAAGAGTGGAAATCTTTATGAGGTATTTGTTTCCCACACGTAATACAATTATTAACTTTTTCTGACATCGGAGGAACAAGAAAAAGATTCCCCAACGGGGTACTTAGCTTTGAGAAGAGAAGTAAGAACTTCGGACCGACAACAACCAAAAAACGCTGCTTGAAAATCGCCAACCAACGACTTGCGAGCTGCTTTCCACCGCATGGCAAGAAAGACTGGAGAAGATGGTGTCGGCTGAGGGCTATGTACCACAGCATACTGACGTCAGGGTACTGGCTTGTACAGCCGACGCCGGACCCAGACTTTGGGATTCTGGCCGACCTCGGGCTGCCTGCCGGCAGGAGCACCCCACAGTTATGACTGCAGTTATGACTGCAACAGTGAAACACGATGAACATCATGAAGAACAAAAATGTCGACTGCTTTACAAAAGTGCAACATAAAAAAAATGCCAAAACCCTGGCCTGTCTGTTGCGCCTTTGAAAATCATACATCTAGCCAAATATTACAGTAAATATAAAAATAAGAAACAAAGAAATCAGTAATACTTCCCTGGGTAAACAGTGTATTAGGAAACGGGCACAAGTAATTCCAACAAAAAAGATGACCACAGCCCCGCACAAATAAAACCACTATTTAGCAAAATAATAACTTTAATAAACAAGGTTAACACTTTTACGATAAAATTGCTTCATCAGACCATGACATACACAATGTAGCAAATTAATTTATCCATAGTAACACAATCAGTCAACTTCAATTGATCAAATAAAAATTGAAGTTTCATGTAACTAGGGTTACTAAGTATCCAATATAATCACAATTAAAAAGACAGGCAATAAAGACACAGAAACAGAAATAAAAAGCAAACACACAAAAAATTAATTAAAACTCAAACCTAATCGCACCCTAAAGAAATAATTTCATCTCTTTAATCTACGTGATTTCAGGACTGGCTTCAATGGCACATGCTCATTCAAGCCAGAACCTTTATCCATTCTCAACAAAATAACCCATTTAAGTTCCCTCATCTCATTAACATTCACAAAACTGCCTCCATGTATATTTTCAAAAATCTTACCAATCGCAAGACATTTAAAATTGTGTGCGTTACCCTTCTCCAATACATGTTTAGCTAAAGCACTGATCTTATTACCTGTACGTATAAAATACATATGTTCCCTAATTTGCAGCCTCAATTTTCTATTGGATTTGCCTATGTAAAATGAAGTACAATCAACACAGTGGGCACAATCAGCCTTAACTCTAAACGTATACCTGTGTCCGGATGTATAAAACAACCAGACCTGTCAATAAAGCTACAGAACCTACAGTTTCCACACATAAAAGTTCCCAATCTACCATAATCCGGGGGGGGGTCTCAGTTTATTGGATGGATAACAACCATTTCAGTAATCGTTTACTCTAATAAAAAAAACCTAGGATGCAAGCCCACTATTCTCCTAAGATTCTCATCCAAAGTTAAAACAGGCCAATGTTTAACAAAAAATTCCTTAATCGCCCTTGCATCACTACTATAAAATAAAGGGATGGTCAAACGTGTATCATCAGACCCAAGTCTTACTGCGATTAGGTTTGAGTTTTAATTAATTTTTATGTGTTTTTATTTTCTATGTCTTTATTGCCTGTCTTGTTAAATGTGATTATTTATATTGGATACTTAGTAACCATAGTTATATGAAATGCTTAAATTTTTATTGGATCATTTGAAGTTGACCATGTTATTATGTATAAATTAATTTGCTATATTGTGTATGCCATGGTCTGATGAAGCAATTTTATTGCAAAAGCGCTAACCTTGTTTATTAAAGTTATTATATTGCTAAATAGTGGTTTTATTTGTGTGAGGCTGTGGTCTGGTGTTTGAGTTTTATCTTTTTCATTGGAAATACAGAAATAAAGACAACTATGTCAAAACTGCTATATTAAAGTTAATCTTATCTGTTGCTGCTGATTCTAGTACAGATGAGGGCTCAAAGAAAGTAATACTGTTACCAATGAAGACAACACAGCAATGATCTCTCATTCTTGTCTTAGTTGTACATACTCAGAAAGCAATAACACAACTGAAGCTGAAAACTCATCTATGTCTTAGGTGAAGTCAACACTCACTCTTCCAAAAATACATACACTTATCTGTATATCCATACACGAGTTTATGTTAACTCAACAAAATAAATCTTTTTAGAACAATTTCTTAAGAATCAAATATAGTGATCATCTAATCCATCAAAATCACACGAAAACACAAAAACAATATTTTTATAGGGAGCCCTCTTCAACTTTCACCCTCACACTACTCATTTCAACATACCAACTCTGAGATTGCACAATTATGGGGATAAGGTGAAATTTCCAATTTCCTTAGCTAAATAGTTCGCCAGTCTCATTCTAACCAACATATACTCTTTTCACTGAAACAGGAAATTGATAAAATGTACGAACCCTTTCCCATTTCAACTTCAATTAAAAGCATGGACCAAAATGTAAGAACCCTTTCCCATTTCAACTTCAATTGAATGCATGGTCTGTGTGTGTGTGTGTGTGTGTGTGTGTGTGTGTGTATATACATGTGTCTGTGTGTGTGTGCGTGTGCGTGTGTGTGTGTGTGTGTGTAAATACTGCGTTAAGTAATTAAATGTATCCTTTGTAGGGCAATACTATAAACACAGGTGGTCCATGCTGAGAAGAAGAAAAAATAAGTTATGTACTCACCATAACATTCCATGTGAGTTGTTCATCTCACCTTCACTTACAGATGGATTTGGAGCCAACCCTCTACTCAGAGTCTGCCTACTACAAAGCTCGAGGTCTTCAGACAGCTCGAGGCCAAGTCCCTATCCCATGATGCACCTTGAGTTACCTCTGAGCTTGTTTGCTGCCTCTAAGAATACCATATGCTATTCTGTCACTTTTTTAGGTAAAAACCATAGAAAGACAAAGCAATCATGATAAAACTAGTATCTCGGTCCTCGAAAAAACCTTGGAGGGGGTAGGAGGGTGGGAAGTAAGAATGAAGGCGAGATGAACAACTCACATGGAATGTTATGGTGAGTACATAACTTCTTTATGTGAAGTTGTTCTATCGCGCCGTTCATTCTTACAGATGGGTAGCGTCCCAAACACCATCTTTCTCGGGTGTCTCACACGAGTATGTTTTTCAGGACAGTAGAACCAAAGGAGGTCCTTTCCCTGGAGGCCCTATCGACTTTGTCATGAGTGATAAAAGTATGAGGCTTTGACCAAGTGGCTGCTGCACAAATATTGTCTATAGGTAGCCTAGCAGAAAAAGCAGAAGATGTGGACACAGCTCTGGTAGAATGAGCCTTAATTTTGTGTTGTAGATGTAAATTGGCAGCTGAGTAAGTGAAAGTGATGCAATCAGATAACCATTTAGATAGTGTTGTTTTTGCCACAGGCATACCTTTCCTAGAATCTGAAAAGGAAACAAAAAGTTGTTTTGATCTTCTGAATTCTTTGGTTCTACCCAGGTAAAATCTGAGCTGTCTGTGAACATCAAGTTTGTGAGGTATATAGTCTAAATTATTGGTGTGTTTAGGGAAAAACACTTGTAAATCTATAATCTGGTTAAGGTTAGCTTCAGTATAAACTTTAGGTAAAAATGAAGAATTTGTTCACAGTGAAACTCTGTCAGCATGAAAAACCAAATACGGAGGTTTTATGGACAAGGCTTGTAGTTCCGATACTCTTTGGGCAGACGTGATGGCTACGAAAAAGATGGTCTTCCAAGACAAAAACTTCAAATCACATGAGGAAGCTGGCTCGAAAGGTGGGAGAATAATGCATGAGAGCATAAAATTTAGGTTCCAGTGGGTAAAAGGAGATTTAACTGGTGGTCTGAGGTGGAAAGTCCCTTTTCAGAAAGGGTTTCGATAGCTTGTGTGACATTATGTTAAATCCTTCAATACCAAGATGAAAATTAGAGATGGCGGCAAGCTGTACCTGAATTGTAGCTGCTGCTGCTCCTTTGTTGAAAAGCAGTGTCAAAAATTCTAATATAGAGGAAATAGAGGCTTGGTAAGGATCAATGTTATTCTGAGAAGCCCATATAGAAAATTTCCTCCATTTGCTAAGGCACAACTTCCTAGTAGAGGATTTATGAGAAGATATTAAAATATGCTGTGTCTCGTATGAGAGGTTATGGAACCTGGCTATGTTAAGAATTGGAACAGCCACGTTGTCAATTTCAGGGACTGAAGGGAGGGATGAAGAGCCCCCGACGAATGCTTCAGAAGGTCTGGAACTGGGTCCAGAATCCAAGGCTCTTCCAACCAATGAAGTTGAAGGAAGGGGAACCAAATCTGATGAGGACAATGAGAGGCTATTAGAATGATGGCCCTTCCCAGGGTTTTTGCTTTCTGTAGTACTTTGGGTATCAGGGGAATTGGTGGGAATGCATAGAGGAGACCCGGAGGCCAATCGTGTATGAGTGCGTCCCTTTGGGAATCTCCCGGAGGGGGAATCAAGGCAAAGTAGCTTCTGCATTTTGTGTTCATGGGGGATGCAAAAAGATCGCAGCAAGGCTGGCACCATCTGTGGAATATTCTTTCCGCTATATCTTTTTTGAGGGACCACTCGTGAGGTGACAAAATTGTCCTGCTCAGTTTGTCTGCAATCATGTTGGATTTCCCCGGGATGTGCGTTGCTATCAGAAAGTGCTGGGTGGATGTAGCCCACTGCCATACTCTTAGGGCCTCTCGACAAAGGGGATATGGACCTGTTTCTTCCTTGTTTGCTCAAGTACCAGACCACCGACATGTTGTCCGTCTGAATCGCAATTGTCCCCAGAGGGAGAGAGTCCTGAAAGTACTGCAATGCCAAGAGTACTGCTCTCATCTCCAGGACATTGATATGCAGATGTGTCTCTTGTTCGGTCCATGTGCCTTGGGCTGTTCATCCCTGAAAATGCCCCACCCGATCAGGGAAGCGTTCATGGTCACTGTGGCCAATGGTGAGGGTAGGATAAAAGGACGACCTATTGTTACTTGAAGAGGAAGTCAACCACCACTGAAGATCCTTTTTGCATGTGTTTGTTAGAATAATGAGATGAGACATTAGGAGTTCTTGATAAGACCACTGCGTTAACAGCAGCCATTGTAGAATCTACATGTGCATGCGACCCAACGGAACCCCTATTATTGTAGCTGCCAACATCCCCAACAACTTTAGCACTTCTGATGCTGGAACCTTGTCTCTGGATATGATATTCTGAATTTGCTAATGTAGTACTAATATCCTTTCTGATGGAAGTTTTAAAGTGGTGGTGGTGGTACCCAATTCTGCTCCGATAAAAACAATATGTTGTGAAGGTGACAGGGCAGATTTTTGTGAGTTTATGGTAATGCCCAGTTGATTGCAAAGAGTAAGAGTGGTGTCCCTGGCTTGTATTAGCTGATGCCTGGTGGTGGCGGTGAGGAGCCAATCGTCTAAGTATGGAAACACCTGGAATCACAGATGCCTCAGGTGAGCCGTGACCACTGCCAAACATTTGGTGAACACACTGGGGGCTGTAGTGAGGCCAAAAGGCAGGGCTTGAAACTGGTTATGACTGGCTCCCAGCCAGAAGCGAACATGATCCTTGGATGGTCTGGTCATTTTTATGTGGCAGTATGCATCCTGAAGATATGTGGTAGTATGCATCCCGAAGATCTACCAAGCACATCCAATTGTCTTTGCCTAAGAAGGGAAGTATCGACTGAAGCGTGACCATCCGGAACTGCTTCTTGACAGATCTGTTTAGTCTGCTGAGGTCCAAAATAGGTCTCCAGTCCTGAACTAGTCCGTTACTTTAAAGTCTGCGGTTAATACAGAATTAGAAATGACACGACACCAAGGCTCAAACTTAACAATTTATTAAACAAAAACTTACCAAATAAACAAAAAAACTAATAAATCATGTACTTACAAGCATATGCATAAACAAAATCATCTTTGCCACTGATAGGGAGACTTCAATCCTATTCAGTGCAGCTATCTGTTCAGTCAAGGCAGGGCCGACAGTGGCAAAATGGCTCTATGCTCAGTTCAGGCTGATGCTGTGATCAAATCTGGATGATGATTATTTCCAGTTTCTGCCTTTGAGCTTTTTATAGTCTTGAACAAACAGGGTCAATAAGTTCAACTAATGACATAAAGATCACAAGCTCATCATGAGTTGATGGAATATTTTAGAAAATTACAGATCTTTTCCAAGTTGTAAACAAGTCTTGTTACGTCTGGTCTTATGTCTTATTTCCCTTTTCTAAAGAATAGTTAGCCCACAAACTTGTGATATAGTTCCTCATTGAAATCCCCCATATTCTGGTAAACATCTTTTAAGCTGATAAACAACTTACAGGTCAACAAAAGTTCAGTTATACCAGTAATCAGTGAGCAAGGCCTGCTCTTTAAGCATTAGCAGCATATAGTATGGTAGCAGCATGTCAGATCAAGCAATAATCAAACATACACAGTGGTATGTGGCTCGAGGCACAACAAAAACCAGGTAGACTGTGTGGATCCGTCACAGACCACCCCCCTTGCATCGAGCAACGTATGCTGTGTATCCCTTATGAGAGTTAAAACTGACATCAATTTGTATCTCCTCATTACTTTACAGTAAATGCAACATGATATTAAGCAAAACAACACTGAAACTATTGTGGTCAATAGCAAGGGATGCAACAACAAATTAAACCACACTGAAGCTTTAGATGACCACATAAAAATATCATACCAATGCAAAACTGTTATGTCTTGTATTTCATTTGCAATATTTAGAATGGCACCTTTGTCTTTAATCATTTTAATCACTGTTTGATGCACATCATTTAATGTTTTATTTAATAGTTGCAACACTATTTGTCCTTCCTGCTTAATCTGCTGAAAGTCCGGGTGGACTAGAGATGGCCATCTAAAAGTGTGTAATGGTTCTACACTAGCATTAAATGTGATGTCCATCCATCTAGTCGATCTCCAGTACAAAAATCAATAATTGCATGGATATTACTTTTACAGTATGCTCCACCGTTTGTGATTATCCCATCACTCCAGGCTAATTTACAGGAAGATATCACACAAACTGTGGTATCATTTAGTTGGTAGATGTCCGTACCATTTACTACATACCTGTGCCAAGTGCATTCCCCAGTTACATTATGTAAGTATGGGTGAGGCTTCCTTTTCACCATCATGCATAGCCACCCCTGGGCCAGGTCTCACAACCTGCCAAATCAATAGGTACATCATTACACTCAATCAAAGGAGACTGAATTTGGGGTGCACACCAATTATTTCCAAATTGCAAGGGCAATGTAACAAATGGACAGACCTGCTTTGTCCCTTTTTTACTAGCAAGGTTGTCAAAAATCAGTATACAAGACTTATTTTCACATGTAAAGTCTATTGGCTTCAATCAATGATATAGTTGCAGTTCTCTTTGACAATGGGTTGCCTTTTTAGCCCCCCCAACCTTGGGCAAATTGCAAATATTGCTGATTAGCAGCCAACTGAGATAGGATACAAAAGGTCTGATTTACTTCTGCTGTGAGGTTATTTAAAAATCTGTTCTGTATATGTATTAGCATGTTAAATCCACCTCCACATGACAGTTTGAGTTAAAATACTGTCTACAGTTCTTTGCCCCAGTTCAGGATCATGATCTGCTAGTAGTTTAAAGGCCATGTTTAGGTTAGTACCCAGACGACCCAATTTGCTACGTAGGGTATCTATATCTACACTGTTTAAGAATACAGTCCCTGTTCCAACTGCACCTAATGCAGTGCCTAGAATACCTGTAACATCATGTTTATTTCTTTTATATTTGTAATGTCTATATTTGATATGCAAGGAATTAACTGGCCATAATTTCACAATTTTACAATGTGGATACTTGGTAGTAATATCAACTGCTGTCATGTTAATATAATTTTAATACGTTGTACAACTCAAGCACTACTTACAGTTTTACATCCTCTTGTATACCTCACATGTCCCAAATCATCAAATACAATTGAACCATTGTCCATGGCATATATCTCCAAACTTGGAGATAGGGTTTCTGCGGTGTCATTTTTCCTTTGAAATTCAGCTATGCAGGAGGAATCTAATGGAGACTTGGCCAGTGGAAATCCCAACTCATTTAGTCTTTGGTATAAACCTCCAAAAGGGTTGGAAGCACACTTTTCAGGGTGTCTATCACAGTTTAGTCTACATACAGTTGTGATGTTCTCCGTCTGAGTGATGCTCCAAGTTAGGGCAGGTTTAGGTGTCACCTCATATAGATCATCTCCCAATTTCCAATAAAAGTCACAGTCTGCTGTTAGATTTGCAACATCTTCCTCGTCAAATAGGGGGATAGGATCAAGACAGTCATATGGCCCATCTAAGTGTTGTCGTCGGAAAAGGTTGGCGCTTTCCCAAACAGTGGCAACAATCTATGAAGAGGAAAGTGCAATGGTTGTTTAGCAGAGTCAAGTAATACTAAAACAGTATCACCAGGTCCATCATAAATCACAGTCCCATGTTAATTTGGTTGATTGGGTGTGGTTGCTATAACTCTCATTCCCAGCCATTTGCTTGGTTTAGTATCACAGTCTTGTAACAAAATAACAGCATCTTGATGCATACAAATTTCTACCAACGGTTGTCCTTTTTGAATCATCTGTGTCTTATCTAAATTGATAGCCTTCACTATCACTTCCCGTTCTGGCTCCCATAATGTAAAAACCTCCTAATAGTCCTTTTTGCCCCCAGTGTCAATTTTTTGGGAGATAAGAGTTGCCAACCTGTCTCAACTAAAACTCTATTTTGTGCTGGCACTCTGTTCAGTCAATGCACATAACCAGAACCGGGTTTGATCAGCATTTGTCAAAAGAGGGTATATGGCATTTGGGTTTAGCTTTTCTAACTTCAAAATACAACAGATGGACCGAATGTCATTCATATGCATTTGCAAAGGGGTTCCTTGATGCTTTTGAGGCCTATTATTCAGCTGGCTCACAGCTAATTCTAATACCTTTGCCCAGCCTCGTAACGTTCCATCGCTTGTATTCTTTCGGATTTGTTTTTTAAGGAGCCCATTATACATTCCAATCAAGCCAGCAGCTTGAGGATGATATGGGATATGCAGCAGCCATCGAACTCCATTTTCTTTTGCCCATTCTTGAACTTCGGCTCCAGTAAAGTGACTGCTTTGGTCACTTTGGATTTCACTGGGAACCCCATATGTTCTACACAATTTATTCAATCCTTTTAACACTGCTTGTTGGTTTGCATTTTTGCATGGGGACACCACTAGTAATCCCGAATAAGTGTCCACCATCGTTGGGCAATATTGCTGATTTTGATCCAGTGGTAAAGGACCAATAAAGTCTATTTTCCAGATTTGTGCTGAACGACTGCCTCGGTGAATGTGCCCACATGCTTCTGCCTGCAGTTGCTTTCGTTTATTTCTTTGGCAGATTTCACACTGCTTTATAACATCTGCAGTTATTTCCTTATTCAACCGCAAACCATGCCTTCATGCCCATTCTATTGTTGCATCTCTCCACAAGTGCCCACTCCGATCATGGGCCCATCTTGCCATACTAGCACTTTCGCTTTTCTCTTTGGAAACACTTACCGCAGCCATCTTGTCTACCTGCTGGTTATGCCTCCTTTCATTTGTCACAACTGATGCATGGGCATCTACATGTCCGACACTGATTTTGCATTGTTGAGCTCTTTCCCAAATTCGTTGCCAATCTTCTGAGCCTCCCAACAGAGGTCTGCCATGGATCTTCCAATTCTGTTGTTGCCAGGCAGGTAACCAGGTTGTCAGTCCCTTAAAAACTGTCCAGCTGTCAGCATAGATGCTTCATCTCCGGGTGATAGACTATCGATAACTACGGCAACAGCTCATAATTCTGCCCTATTGTTTGAACCGGCAGTACCTTCATCAAATAACACAGTTTCTGTTCGTAGGCAATAAGCCACTGAAGCCCAGGTCCTACCATTTGATCCAATTTTAGCAGAACCATCAGTAAACCATGCTTGTTTCTGTTTTTCTGCATCTAAATTATCAAATGGTAACGCTTCAGTGATTGGTGACGTTGGAAGCTCATGTCGCTGTTGTTCTATCACATCAGTATCATCCAAAATTCAAATCCAATTCAAATCCAGCCAACTGTTGTTGTACTTGAGATACTCCAGGTACGATGTTGGCCCTTTCCTGCAAATACCATTTCTATTTTTGTACGGTCGAAGAATGTGCTATTAGAGTTTTCATCAAATTATTATCTCGTAACCACCCCTGGATTGGGTAGTCTATCTTAACTGTCACTGTTTGCTGTTTAGTTATTCCTTCCACATGAATCAATGCTGTGTACACTGCCAGCACATGTTGCTCAAGGGACCTAGATCTAACCTGTGCACCAGTTAGGGATTTGGACCAAAACCCAATGGTCTCTCTTTCTCAGTGTCATCCTTCTGCCACAGTCCCCAAGACATAACATTATTGGTAACAGTTACTTCTAAGATGAAAGGTTGCTGTGGATCAATTGGGCCCAGCTGCACACTCTGCTGTAGGGCCTTTTTTGCTTCTTCGAAAGCCGTTTGCTGCTTGGGACCCCATTGAAAGTCACATTTCTTCCTTGCTACATAGTGAATGGGCCGCAAAATCAGTCCAAGGAGAGGTACAAATGCTCTCCAAAAGCCCATTGCTCCCAAGAAGGCCTGTGCCTGCTGTTTCGTCTTTGGGACTGCAATTTTCTGAATACTTTCTAGTGCCGCTGCAGGAATTTCCCTTTTCGCTCCATTCTAAACCATACCAAGGAATTTTACTGATGTCCCTTGTTGTGTTGTATTTTCATTTATAGCCCACCCTCTGTTCTGAAGGTGCTGGATTACAGTTTTTATGTGATAGCTACATTAGACTTCTCTGAGGTAATCATGTCATCTATGTAATGAAAAACAGTCACTTTGTCCAGTTGTAACTTGGCTAGATCTCTAGCCACCAGTTCATGATACAGGGTAGGGCTGTGCAGATATCCTTGTGGTAACACTTGGAAGGTGTACTGCCTCCCTTCCCAAGTAAAAGCAAATTTGGCTCTACTTTCTTTTGCTATTGGAATGGAGAAGAAAGCATTTGCTAAGTCCAAAACTGCGTGATATGGCCCAGCAGATGAAGACAATCTTTCTACGATTGTAACAATATCTGGAACAGCTGCTGCTAAGGGTGGGGCCACCTTGTTCAGACCTCGATAATCTACAGTCATCCACCATGATCCATCAGGTTTCTCTACCGGCCCCACCAGACTGTTGAATGGACTCACAGTTGGCTCAAGTATGCCAACCTGAAGCAGTTCTTGGATCGTTTCAGTGATCTCGGCGTGCCCGCCTGGGATACAATACTGTTTGATGTTTACTATTGTTTTAGGTGTGGGAATATAAAGTGGTTCCCACTTAGCATTGCCTTGGACTACAGCCTTGACTGCTTTGACTGAATAATGTCGCACCCCAAACCTAAATGGCCCTATAGTGGTTTCCAAAGTTATACCCTTTAACACATCTATCCCTAAAATGTGTTCAGGTACTGGAGCTATTACTGCTTCAATGAAAATAGGAATACCATTCCCAAAAGCTATCTTAACCCTAGTTTTGGTACCTAGTGTTTTTGCCACCCCCCCCCCCCCAATAACACTCTATCTGTACATATTGTCCACGAAATTTACGGGGGTTGCCTGCAAAAATGGTTATTTCTGATCCTGTGTCTACCAGAGCCATTACATGTTGTGGCCCTCCATGCCAAAAAATGGCAAAAGGCACGTAAGGGCGTTGGCCCCCAGGTGTAATTGCTCTTACTGTACCCCTAGCTACTGGGGACCCGCTCCTAGTCAATTTGTCTCTGTTTTTCAACCGGGGTTCTCCATTCCTTTTCTCCCCAATCTCTCTCATCACTGAATTCTCCCTTTTGCCACTGCGCTAACTCCTCATCAGTAGGGATGTCAGGATATAATTGATTCCACCCTACCTTCCCTTCAGTGGTATTTCTGGTTGGACTTTTTGTAGGGGTTTACTTTTTGCCTGCAGAGCTTGATCCTTTCTCCTTCTGTTTTTTGTTTCCATTTTTTATATAATTCCTCAGTAGCTATCCCATCTATTTCTGCAACTTCTACCCCCCCCCCACCTTAATAGATCCAGAAACATTTGCTTTCTCGTGACTTTCTCACCAGATTTATCTTTTGGTTTCTCTGCATTTGCTTTTCTAGCTCTTCTCTGTTCTTTTTCTTCCACTAATTCTGCCATTTGATTTAGAGTGACTATTGCATCCCATATCTGCTGACCCACACAGCCTGCCAGGGCAGCAATCAGCTGCCCTTTCCACCACTGTGGTGCATTTCTGATCAATTTACTTCTCATATTGCTGGTCATTATTTATGCATCTGGTCCTTTTGGAAGCACTAATGCCCCATTCCTTGATTCCAATGAATAAATGGCAGCCAACATAGCCATTTCTCTTAACTGCTGTATTGCCTCTGCTATTGTTTTCCAAGGCTTATGTTCATCAGCTACTGCTGCAGTATCAGGCCAAGTAGCTTGGAAAGCAGAGGCTAACCACACCACCAGTGTATTTACCTGGGGATCATCGTGGTTCACATTGTTTACTATCTGCTTTAGACGTGGGTGAAATACCAAGCATGCACATTGGTGCATCTCTTCGGCATTTAGAGACACTGCTTTTCTCCCCGTGTCCCAAACCCGAAGAAACCACACTAAAACAGTTTCTCCTGGCTTTTGCTTATAAATTTGGATTACATTTAATAACTCGGCTTGGGTATAACTCCGCACCTCAACCCACTGTTGTGGTGCCCCTCCAGTCCACTGTCCCTTTTTCTCAATAACTGGATGTGCCTCCACTGATGGGGAATTTACTATTTCTAAATCACTATCACCCTCATCAGTTGAGGGGAGATCACCTTCCCACTTCTCGGGGTCAAACTCTGCCTTACACAGCAAAGCACGAATCTGGGGCCTTGAGGGCGGATGGCGTAATTTTTTCCCATTTCGTTGTTTACGTTGTTGATTTATTCGAGTAGCTAGAGTCACTGAATTAGATTTCCAGTGTTCAGCTTCCTCTCCTACCTTAACAAGTGCCATATCTGCCTTCTCCAAGGCATCTCTATCCAATCTGTGTGTATGCGTGTGTTCTTTACATTGCTCTTCTAACTCTAGGACATTTCCTTTTAATTTCTCTACATCTCTGTCTAATTCCTGAATTGCCTCAAAGAACAGCCATCTGGCCGCTCCCCTTCCTTCACCTATTTCCCCTTATCATCCAATTTTAGCTCCGATAAAGCCTTAGCTAGACTATCAGGGTCTGCCTTAGGTCTTTCTTGCAAAGGTTTTGGGGAAAGAGGGGGTGAAACTTAATACCTTAGCAAGAGGATCCCATTTCCCAAGCAATGCTGGCATCATAGTACCAACATCCACCTTATTTGGGGTACCTGACGCAACATCCTTCTTGCCTATGCCTATATGTTTTAAAGGAAAAAAAAGAAGTTATGTACTTACCATAACATACCATGTGAGTTGTTTATCTCACCTTTATTCTCACTGATGGGTTCGGAGCTGATCACGGCCGATAGCAAAGCTCAAGATTTGCCAGCAGCTCGAGACCAAGCCCCTTATCCCACAATGCACTGCTGGAATTACCTCAAATCTTGTTTGCTGAGAGTATATATACCCTTTTATTTATTTCTACAAGGAAGCACTTCCCAAAGGGGAAGAATAAGTAATGAATAACCAGGATGGTACTAGCCTCTAAGTCAACTGTCAGCCAGGAGGGGGAAGGAGGGAGGGACGTGAGAATAAAGGCGAGATAAACAACTCACATGGAAGGTTATGGTAAGTACATAACTTCTTTATGTGAAGTTGTTAAATCTTGCCGTTTATTCGCACTGATGGGTAGCGTCCCTAGCACCCTCAATCTTGGGTGGCTCATGGAAGTATGTTTTTCAGTACCGTGGAACCAAAGGAAGACCTGTCCCTGGAAGCCTTTTCTACTTTGTAATGTGTGATAAAAGTATGAGGCTTAGACCAAGTGGCTGCAGCACAAATATTGTCAAGGGGCAATTTAGCCTGAAAGGCAGAAGACGTAGAAATGGCTCTGGTAGAATGAGCCTTAGGTTTGTGTGTCAATGGCATGCTTGCATTCGCATAAACAAAGGATATATAATCTGATAACCATTTAGATAGAGTTGTTTTAGCCAATGGATTACCTTTTCTGGCCTCAGAAAAGGATACAAAAAGTTGCTCTGATTTTCTAATATCCTTCGTTCTGTCAAGATAAAATCTGAGCTGTCTGTGTACATCAAGTTTGTGCAGCATGTATTCCAATTTGTTAGAGTGGTTGGGAAAAAAGACTGGCAGCTCAATGACCTGATTGATATTGGATTCAGAACAGACTTTAGGCAAAAAGGAGGGGTTTGTTCTGAGAGATAGCATGGAAAATCATGTAAGGAGGCCTGACAGATAATGCTTGAAGTTCTGACACTCTGCGGGCAGAAGTAATGGCTACCAGAAATATAGTCTTCCAGGACAAATATTTGAGATCACAAGACGATGCTGGTTCGAAAGGGGGAAGAATAATTTGAGACAGCATAAAATTAAAATTCCAGGGAGAATAAGGCACCTTTAAGAAAAGCCTTAGATAACTTATGGCCCATAACGTTCAACCCATCGAATCCAAGGTTTGATATGGTGGCTAACTGGACTCGAACTGTGGCAGCTGCTGCTCCTTCCTTAAAGATCTTTGTCAAAAATTCTAAAATGGAGGACAGAGAAGCTTGGAAAGGGTCGATTGTCTGTATATTGGCCCAAATTGTGAACCTGTTCCACTTACTGCGGTACAGTTTCCTGGTGGATGGCTTATGAGAAGACAAAAGGATTTGTCTTGTATCAACTGAAATAGAATGAAGCCTGGCAATTAGGGGAAGTGGATTAGCCAAGCAGTCAGCTTTAGGGACTGCAGCGAAGGATGGAGGTCCCCTGACGGGTGTGTCAGAAGGTCCGGAACTGGGTCCAGGATCCATGAGTTTTCCAGCAGATGATTGTGAAGGAAGGGGAACCAAATCTGTCGAGGCAATGAGGATAACTGTCCTTCCTAGCAATTTCACTTTCTGTAAAAACCTGGGTATCAATGGAAAGGGTGGGAATGCATAAAGGAGACCTGGGGGCCAATTGTGCACGAGTGCATCTCTTGGGGGATGTCCTGGAGGTGGTATTAGGTCAAAGTAGCTTCTGCATTTGGCATTGATGTGACTGGCAAAGAGGTCGCAGCAAGGCTGGCCCCATTTGCGGAAAATCAAATCCGCAACTTGTTGGTTGAGAGACCACTCGTGAGGCAAACGTATTGCCCTGCTCAGCTTGTCCGCTATCACGTTGGATTTCCACGGGATGTACGTTGCTAACAGAAAACGCTGGGATGACACAGCCTATTGCCATACCCTGAGGGCTTCTCGACAAAGGGGGTAAGATTTGGTTCCGCCTTGCTTGTTCAAGTACCAGACCACAGACATGTTGTCTGTCTGAATTGCAATTGTCCCTAGAGGAAGAGAGTCCTGAAAGTACTGCAACAACGCCAGAACATTGATATGCAGATGTGACTCTTGATCTGTCCATGTGCCTTGGGCAGTCTTTCCCTGAAAATGCCCCCTCCCACCCTATCAGGGAAGCGTCCGCGGTCACAGTGGCTACTGGGGGGGGGGGACAAAGGGCCTTCCAATTGTGACATGAAGAGACGTCAACCACCACCGAAGGTCTCTCTTGCAAGAATTTGTGATGAGAATCATGTGGTGCATCAGTAGTTTCTGGTAAGACCACTGAGCAGAGAGGAGCCATTGAAGAATTTGATTATGCATCTTTGCGAGTGGTATAGCCAGGATTGCTGCCGCCATCAAACCTAGCACCTTCAAGACCTCTGCTGCCGTAGCTTTGTTCTTTGACACCAGTGAGTTGACGTGTTGGCGGAGAAGTGAGACTCTTTCGATTGGAAGACGTAGAGTGGTGGTTGAGGTATCTAACTCTGCTCCTATAAAAATGGTATGCTGCGATGGCGATAAGGCAGACTTTTCGAAATTGATTGTAATGCCTAATTGATGGCAGAGTGTCAGAGTGTATTGTGTTGCCTGAGTCAACTGATGCCTGGTGGTAGCAGTGAGGAGCCAATTGTCTAGGTATGGAAACACCGGGAATCATAGACGCCTCAGGTGAGCCGTGAACACTCTGGGGGCTGTAGTGAGACCAAAGGGCAGAGCTCAGAACTGGTAATGATTGGCTCACAGCCAGAAAAGAAGGTGATCTCTGGAGCATCTGCTCATCTTTATGTGATAGTATGCGTCCTTGAGATCTATGGAGCACATCCAATCGCCTTTCCCTAGGAAGGGAAGAATGGACTGAAGCGTGACCATTCGGAACTTCTCTTTCTTTATGAACTGGTTGAGTCTGCTGAGGTCCAAGATAGGTCTCCAGTCCCCTGTTTTCTTTGGTACCAAAAAGAATCTTGAGTAAGTTCTGAATCCATCTTGGTGTGCTGGGACTGGTTGGATGACTCTTTTTTTCTAGCAATTTGTGGACCTCTATGATTGCTTGTTCCCTGAGACTGGGTGGAACATCTGGGATTCTGTTTACAGGAATGGGAGGGGAAGAGAACGGTATGAAATATCCTCTGGAAATGATGCTTTGTACCCATGTATCTGATGTTATGCTTAGCCAGGCTTCTGGGTACAAAGACAAGTGACCCCCGACTGCCTCCAGAGACGAACAGCCGGGCCTCCTTTCAGGGGCGCTGGTACGGTTGACCAGAGAACTGGCCCCTATCACTCTGTTGCTGCGGACCCCTCTGCCGCGGGGGTGGCATCTTCCATTATAACCCCCTCCTCTGCCTCTAGAGGGGGTTTCTCCATGTGTGTCCTAAAAGGCTCCCTGTGCTTTTCGGAACCAGATTTTCCCTCCCCTAGGGCCATTGTAGGGCCGAGTAGGGGTAGAAAAACAGACTCCAACGGCAGATAGGGTCTTGCCTTCCTGTTCACACCTGGTTAAAGTTTCCTTTACTTTAGGCCCAAACAGTGATGAGCCATCGAATGGGGTGTTGATAAAAGAAGACTCAAAGGGCTCTGCAAAGGAACAGAGACGCATCTAGGCTTGTCTTCACAGAGCAATGCCCGAACTAGCGGCTCTACTCAAACCATCAGCTGCATAAAATATGAGATGCATGGACGAGTTCCCAACTGAGTTTAGGGTAGCCGAGCTGTGTGTTGACTTTGTCGGCAACCCCTGTAGCTACCGTACCTGGAGAGCATCTCCTAGCTCTTTCAGGAGATCTCTTTGTAGTCTCGTAAAATGGGTTAAGTAGTTCAGTAATTGTAGAGAAAAAGTCGCTGAACTAAACATGTGTTTCCCATATCTATCCATGATCCTAGAATCTCTGTTAGGAGTTTGGATAGATGCAGATGTTTCAGACACTTCCTTTTTGGTGGCTGCAGCTACCACCATGGCATCAACAGGCACTCCTTTGGTCAAAAAGGCCTTGTCCACTGGGGCAGAAATTAATTTATTTGGCTAGCGAGGGACAGGTTCCATGGCCTCTGGTGACTCCCATGCCTTATGAGAGATCAGTTCCATGAGCTCGTCATAAGGCAGAGACACCCACGAAGTGGAAGGTTGAGACCCAACAGCCTTCAAGAGCACAGACTCATCCTCAGTAGGGGTCTTGGACTGCCAATCACGCCTCTGACTAAGGAGCTCTAATATCTCTGCAAAGGAGATATCCTCAGAGGGCGATCGAGGGGACCCTTCTCACTCATCCAAGTCCGTGTCAGATGTCAAAGACTCCTGTGGGGAGTCTAAGTGCCTCCTCTTGCACAGTCTCTTCTTGGGCACCTCCTCAGTGGGGAGATCTGGGGAGGTCTCGGAAGAGCAGGGAACGCCCTGTGGGGGTACCTGAGGCTCAGGGTCTCTATGCTTAGGGGGACCGGTAGACGAAGAAGCAGACACAGGAGGTTGAGGGGAGAGGGAAGGCTGAACTGATGCTGACATTGTCTTGGGAGACAGGACTCTCCTCATAGCATCAAAGGCGCCATGGCTCCGACGAGAAGGGGTAGACAGACCTGAAAGGACCGTCCAATCCTCCCGCACCGAAACCATGGGCTCCGTGCCCGAGTTAGGAGCGGAGCTCATCCGAGCCGAAGCCCCGAGAGGAAGAGTCGGCATCGACAAATCTGTCCGACTATCCTCCCTGGACCCGATGAGAGAGCATCGGCTCCTAGAGTCTTCGGCCGGTGCCGAGGACGTCCGAGTAGATGGAGCCGATAACACCAGTGCGGGTCTCGGCTCCAAAGGTTCAACAATCATCGGTTCAGGTTCCTTCGGCTCTGAGGGTCCAGTACGGCTCAGAGGAGGAGTAGACAAATCTGGTTCAATGGTCTTCGGCTCTGACAAAATGGTCGGGGCCGACAACAATCTGGCAAGTCCTGGTGCCTGTAAAAGCTTCTGCACTAGCCGATCCATGTCCAAATCCAAAAGGCTGACCAAAGACTTAGATGAATGCACCAAAGGTGCTGACTGGCTCCGAATCAAACGGACACTCTGTTTCGAGAGCTGTGGAACCAGTGACCCTGTACCCTCTGAAGTTCTTGCTTTTTTTACAACTTTCGAATCTGAAGCTTTAGAAGATTTGGAGGATTTGGAAGAAGTGCTGGCACCTTCCTGGCTACTCAACACCTCAGAAAAGGAATGTTGTAGTAATCCCCTGTCAATGAGTTTCCTCCTTCTCTCCAAGAGGACTCCTGATGAAAAGGAATGGCAAATGCTGCAAGTGTCTTGGAGGTGTTTAGCCCCCAGACAGTAAATACATTGGACGTGTCCGTCAGTGATGGACATTTTCTGCCCACAATCTGGGCATTTCTTGAATACCGATTTGGGATGAGACTTTTCATCCGACATGCTCTAAACAGCACAAACCTGTAGAGTACAAATAACAGTATACTGAAATCTAAACAGGGTAGAGGGACCCAACACTAAGTAAGGAAAGCAAACTAAGCCCACACCGGGTACTATCTACCACAGAGGTAAAACTATAAATTTCAAATACAGGGCTAAAAAGGCCCACTGAGAGAAACCTGACTAGAAGAATTATTGTTTAGAATTATCTAAATAGGGCTAAAAGGCCCACACAAGACGACTAAGCCAACACATGGCACTAAACCACAAACTACTATTTCTATATTATAATTTTAACAATAACACACAAACTGTTTAGATGAATAAGATCTAATAGAAAGAAGAAGAATTTTTATAAAAAACTTGCTATTTTTCACCAAATGGTCTGAGCTAACTGGATCACAGAGGTCTCTCTTGCCGCGGCAAACTAGATCTGAGGTAATTCCAGCAGAGCATTGTGGGATAAGGGCTTGGTCTCGAGCTACTGGCAAACCTTGAGCTTTGCTATCGGCCGTGTCAGAGCCGAGGATCAGCTCCGAACCCATCAGTGATAATAAACGGCGAGATTTAACAATTTCACATCATTGGTTGTTGTTGTGACATTTCCACTGCAAACCTCAGACTCTGCTCGCTGCACCAAATTGAACTAGTCCATTACTTTAAAGTCTGAGGTTAATACAGAATTAGAAATGACACAACACACCAAGGCTCAAACTTAATTTATTAAACAAAAAATTACAAAATAAACAGAAAAACTAATAAATCATGTACTTACAAGCATATGCATAAACAAAATCATCTTTGCCACTGATCGGGAGACTTCACTCTTATTCAGTGGAGCTATCTGTTCAGTCAAGGCAGGGCCAACACTGGCAAAATGGACCTATGCTCAGTTCAGGCTTCTGGTGTGATCAAATCCGGATGATGATGATTTCCATTTTTTGCCTTTGAGCATTTTATAGTCTTGAACAAACAACAGGGTCAATAGGTTCAACTAATGACATATAGATCACAAGCTCATCATGAGTTGATGGAATATTTTAGAAAATTACAGATCATTTCCTAAGTTATAAACAAGTCCCGTAATGTCTGGTCTTATGTTTTACTTCACTTTTCTAAAGAACAGTTAGCCCACAAACTTGTGATATAGTTCCTCATTGAAATCCCCCATATTCTGGTAAACATCTTTTAAGCTGATAAACAACTTACAGGTCAACAAAAGTTCAGTTATACCAGTAATCAGTGAGCAAGGCCTGCTCTTAAGCATACTGTAGTGTTACAATATTAGCAGCATATAGTATGGTAGCAGCATGTCAGATCAAGCAATAATCAAACATACACAGTGGTATGTGGCTCGAGGCATAACAAAATCCAGGTAACTGTGTGGATCCGTCACAAGTCCCCTGTCTTTTTTGGAACTAAAAAGAATCTTGAGTAAGTTCCAGATCCTGTCTGGTCTGCTGGGACTGGTTGGATGACTCTTTTTCTTAGTGACGTTTGGACCTCTATTGTTACTTGTTCCCTGTAACTGGGTGGAACGTCCAGGATTTTTGTTGTCAATGGGGGGTGGGGGTGGCGAAGGGAACGGGATACCCTCCGGAAACTATGCTTTGTACCCGGTTGTCGTTTATTTTTAGTCAAGCGTTGGGCATCTGGACACAAAGATAAGCGACCCTCGACTGCCTCCAGGGTAGGACAGTCGGGCCTCCTTTCAGGAGCACTGGTAGGGCTTCCAAAAGAACTGGTCTCTGTCACCCTGGTTTTGCAGACGCCATCTGCTGCATGGGCGGCATCTTCCATTATTGCCCCCTCTTCTGCCCCTGGAGGGGGGTTCACCACGTGTATCCAGAAAGGCTCATTGGGCTTTTCGGAACCACATCTTTCCTCCCTTTTGACCCTTAGGGTAGGGTCTAGTAAAGGTGGAAAAACAGACTCCTACGGCATACAGAGTCTTTCCTTCCTGCTCACACCTGGTTGAAGTTTCCTTAACTTTGGGCCCAAAAATAGATGAGCCATCAAAAGGGGTGTTGACAAAGAATGACTTAAAGGGCTCCGCAAAGGAACATAAGCGCATCCAGGAGTGTATCCTGAGAGCAATTCCTGTACCCGCTGCCCTACTCATTCCATCAGCTGCATATGAGATCAGATGCATGGACGAGTTCACTATGGAATTAAGAGTAGCAAGCTGGGAGGCAACCTTGTCTGAAGCTCCTTCAGCTACCGTAACCTGAAGAGCATCTCCAAGCTCTTTTTGGAGGTCTCTTTGAAGTCTTGTGAAATCTGTAAGATAGTTCAGTGAACGCTGAACTATACATGCACTTCCTGTACCTATCCATGATCTTACAGTCTCTGTTAGGGGGAATGGATAGAGGAAGAAGTTTCTGACATCTCCTTTTTGGTGTCTGCTGCCACCACCATGGCATCAACAGGCACTCCCCTTAGTGAGAAAAGACTTATCCTGAGGGGCAAAAATAAATTTATTGGGCCTCCTAGAGACAGGCTCCAGGGTGTCAGGGAATCCCACGCCCTTTGTGAGACCAGCTCCATAAGCTCATCGAAGGGCGGAGACACCCAAGAGGTGGAGGGTTGAGACCTGAAAGCTTTCAGGAGGACCGACTCATCTTCAGTAGGGTTGGTGGGTTTCCTGCCACCCAACTGCTTAAGGATTTCCAATATATCTGCAAATGAGATATCTTCAGAGGGGGACTGTGGGCACCCTTCTGATTCATATAAGTCGGTGTCAGATGTGAGAGACTCCTACGGGGAGTCTAGATGCTTCCTCTTGCAAATTCTCTTCCTGGAAACCTCATCAGTGGAAACTTCTGTTGAGGTCTCGGAAGAGCAGGGGCCACCCATTGGGGCTTCCTGAAGCTCAGGGTCTCTACGCTTCAAAGGGATCTGTGAGGCAAAAGTGGACAGAGGCACTTTTGTGGAAGAGGTAGTTGGTCCTGAAGTTGTGGATGTCCTGGGGGACATTACTCTCCTCATGGCCTCAAAAGCACCTCTGCTCCAACAAGAAGGAACAGCTGGATCTGAAGAAACAGCTGATCTCCTCGACACCAGAACAGTGGGCTCAGATCCAGAGGTAGGAGCTGAACTCATCCGAGCCGAGGCCCCGAGAGGCAAAGTCGGAACCGAAAGGTCAGTCTGACTATCCTCCCCGGACCGGAGAGTGTTGGCTCAGACTCCTCAATGGACACCGAGGAAGTCTGAGTAAATGGAACCGATGGCACTGGAGCAGGCATCGGCTCTGAAGGCTCCACAATCATAAGGTCCAACTCTTCCTGCTCAGACAGACCGGTATGGTTTGGAGGAGGAAAAGAAGTAGATGGAGGAGCAGTTTTCAGTTCTGAAATCACTTGGGTTGAAACCGATAAAAATTTTGCAAACGCCAGTGCCTAAAACAACTTCTGCACCACACGATCCACATCCAAATCGGATAGGCTAATCAAGGACCGAGATGAATGGATGGATGGTGGTAACGACTGGAGGACTGGTGATTTCAAAACTGCGGAGACTGGTTCCAGGACTGAGGATCGGCTCTGAAAAGATAAGACGCTCAGCTCCGAAGGCTGTGGAGCCGACGTCGAAGGTTTTTTGATTTTGTCGAGTCCGATGATGAAGCCCTAGAGGACTTGGAAGATTTGGGAGACTGACTAGATTTATCATGGACACCCAAAGCTTCTTGAAAGGAAGATTTTAGTAGTCCTCTATCGATTAATTTTCTTTTCCTTTCATGTAGTACATGGCTTGAAAAGGAATGGCAGATGGAGCAACTCTCTTGCAAGTGAAAAGCATCCAGACAATAAACACAATTTACATGACTACTCTCTTGCAAGTGAAAAGCATCCAGACAATAAACACAATTTACATGACTATCAGTCACTGACATCTTTTGTCCACACTTCGGACATTTTTTAAACCCAGACTTGGGATGCTTCTCTATCTTGGTCAGCCATGAAAACTATCCGACTGCACACAAGCAAACTTGTATTATCAAAAAAATACAGACACACACACACGTTTTTAACAATTTGAAATTACACTATAACATATAAAACAGTAAGTAGCCCTTAAAAAACAAATGGGCTCTATATGGCTAAATATGAAATAACTATTAATGTATAAACACACACACACGTTCTAAAGCCTATAAATGCTAGCTAAAACACACTACTAAGCTATTAAAACTATTCTAATATCTATATAAAGGCACACCAAAGAAAGGGAAGGGAGATACTAAAGGCCTATAAAAAATGATGGCCAGGAGTATAAGAGACTTATCACAATTAAGCTAACAATATCTAACAAGCTATTATTAAAGTTCTAAAGTTATAGGTTCATAGGTTGGTACTAGGCTATCAGCCCTAGGGCCTATACAAGCCTAGCCATAACAATTCCCTGGCTACTTCTTCCCACACTATTTACTTCCCTGGACCCCTGTCTAGCAGGGCGGCTGATGTGATCCCCGGGATGAATTTCCTTTCTCCCATCCAATCATCAAGGTTCCTTTTGAAAAGGGCTAAAGAGACACTCTGCTTGACATGTATGGGCAATCTATTCCAGAGTCTGGGAAGTCTATGGGTCTGGAACCTATCCCTCCAGCATGTTTTGTTTATTGTGATGAAAAGGTTTAGATCCCTGGAGCGTGTGGCTCTGAGGGATTGGGATTTCTTTAAGTGTGGTACGTCCAACAGCTCTGGGTTTGACATAGCCTTGTATGTATATAATTATAAAGATAGAAAATAGGAACTTTTTCAGAAAAATAAGTTATACTGGCCCGAGCTGTGAGGAAACCTCCAATCTGTTGCAGCAGCAAACTAGATCTGGGGTAACTCAAGGTACATCATGGGATAGGGACTTGGCCTTGAGCTGTCTGAAGTACTCGAGCTTTGTAGTAGGCCAACTTGGAGCCGAGGATCGGCTCCGAACCCATCTCTAAGAACGAACGACGTGATAGAACAACTTCACATCAGAAGTTTTGTTAATGTTCTGCACAGGAAGGCTGTTGATCACTTCTTTGCAGAAATTTTTCAGAAAAACAATAGTTTCTTTGAAAAGGGAAAATATCTGAAAGGAAAAGACATTCTTTGCAGATACCTCAGAGCAATTGTTTCTATGAAAAGAAAGAACAGCTTGGAAAATATTTTTCCTGATACTGGTCCTTCAGTTTACCAATTTGTGCTCATAATTTTAACAGTTTTTCAGTTAGAAAGGCAAACGGTGATCCACTTATAACAGGGGTGTCTGAAATCTATGCATTAATATCCTCAGACTGACAGTAGCATGTCAAGCATGCCTTTCTAAGACAATTTTAATCATGGTTGCTCTAGCTGCAACATCCGAATCACAAACACAGCTGCCTAAACACTCACAGACTCAACTATTTAAATAATAGTAGCCAACTCTTCTTTGAACCTGCAATCAGACAAATTGCCAATGTTTTTCTAACATCTGTTCAAAGACAAAAAATTGATAGGATAAAATGAGCCTGCTAGTTATTTGCAAATATGATACTTATCTGCATTTAATATTAAATTGTTGAAATTATGACAGTTATGTAGATCTGTGTTGTCTTATTTTCGTCTTGCTCATCATGTGGGATATGAGATATCAGAAACGATCTGATCAGACCTCGGATCCTTATACCAGAGTACTGGATTTGAGAGCAGACTCCTGCCCTACCCACATTTCCCATCTACTGCCTGAATCATAGGTCTCAACCTGCTAAGAGGCCAATGTGGAACACAAACCATAGCAGTGTGTGACAAACAGTCAAAATGTGGAACACCCTATTTTCGCACTGCGAAAAAAAGTGTACCTTGAACATGGCTATGTTCTTTTGACCAAAATATACGTGCGGGCAGGCAGACACACACACACACACACACACACACACACACACACACACACACACACACACACACACACACACACACACACACACACACACACACATTCACCTTGTCATACCTCTCAACTGCCCAGAATTTTGCAGAATGCCCAAATTTGCCCTCATATTTTTGGTCTGTTCCTCATAAAATATGCAGTTTTCTGGCAAATCACAGAGGAATGAAATAAAGTAATGAAAGAAATTTGAGTTTCAGACATCATATCCTTCAGAACATGTATGGTAACACAACCAGCCTGTTATTCTAGCAACTTTTTATGTTTATAAGAGCAATATTTAAAAATCATTTCCTTTTTTGGGCCTTTGTCCCCGCACTAATTAAGACTATGTCCAGTTTTCTTGTGGTAAGTGGTTCAGAGCTATGACAAGCATTTATGTAGATATGCTTAGCAACATTAGGCAGTCCTTGCATCCATGGTGTACTGCAGAGAGTCTCACTCAGACACCCTAGACTTCTGCTTAGGCAAGTTTTATTACTCAAGAGTCTGCGGATGTCAAGAATGTGGTTTCATTGTTGAACTAAGCGTACAGCAGATTGAACCCTGGTCTGTCACACACATACACACACACACACACACACACACACACACACACACACACACACACACACACACAGGTACTGGTATAAAGAGAGGGAAAAATAAAACAGAAGAAAAACAGTATCAAAGTAAATAACTGCAATGCCAGCAAAAGGATTCCTTTTAACTGCTGGTATTGCAGTTAATTACTTTGGTATTGTTTTGCTTCTAATTTATTTTTTCTTCATCTCTTTAAATGCAAGTTTCCACAACCATTCATACACGAATGGTCACGTATTTGGGAGCTTTCATTGGCTCCCATTCTCAGGAAGTTATTTGAGTGGTTCGCGTACTGCAATGCTGATTGGCAGTAATTGCGGTATACAAACCAATCAAAAGCCATGTAGCTGAGCCAAAGCTGTTCAATGCAGAACTGCAGAACAGTGGGTTCGCTCATGATCAAATTTGCCGCGTTCCGCATAATTTGGAGCACTGAGTTGCTCAGGCCTGAATTATCACTGATCAGGTTTGCTGACAGACTCCAGTTGTTCAAAAACAATGTAAGAATTAATGGAGAAAAGGAGAAATTGTTGAAAGAAATCCACTAAAGACATAAATGGAACAAAGGGTAGACCGGGTCCAGACAAGGTCTGACCAATCCCTAGAAGGAGAAAATGACAATTTGGGAGGGGAGCTGAACAAGAAAAAAATAAGACAACATGGATCTAACACTATGGTAAGTAAATAACTTTCGTATCCAATGTTGTCTATTTTCATCTGATTCAGCAGGTGGGATAGATTACCAAACTACCCAAAAAGGGGACCTGGGTGGACTCAAGGATGGACAATCCTGAGTATGGCAGAGCCAAAAGATATGCAAGCCATAAACTGCACATATAACTTACAATGAGATACGAAGGTATGCTCTGTAGACCAAGCTGCTGTAGTGCATATACCACTCACAGGTACTCTTTTTGTAAATGCTGCAGAGGTTGTCATTGCTGTGATAAGTTGAGTCTAATGGTTAGAATATAGGGACAGCCCTATAGATTAATAAATGAAGGAAATGCAATTATTTGTAACTTTAGGCACATGATGTCCCAGCTTAGTCTTGGAAAAGGATATAAACAATTGGTCATATTTTCTGAAGTCCTTAGTATAGTGTTGACAGAACTGGAGTGGTCTATGGATGTCTAAGGTATGTAGCATACAAAGTTTGGAAAGAACACAGGCAAATCTATTTGTTGGTTTAGGTTAGATTCTGAAGCCACATTAAGAAGGATGGAGGGATTTGTCCTTAGAGAGACGCTGTCCTTATGAAAAATAAGAAATGGAGGTTTGCATGAAAGTGCTGGTAATTCTGAAACACATTTTGCTGATGTAATGGCAACCAGAAAGATAGTGTTCCAAGAGAGGTTCTTCAAATCTGATGAAGCAGCCTGTTCAAAGGGTTTTTGGGTCAAGGACTGAATTAAAATTTTATTATCCCAAGAAGGGACCAGATCACAAACTGGGGGGTCTCAATAAGAATGTTCCTCAAAGAAAAGCCTTTGCCAAAGGGGATAATGAGGCATTTTTTGCGTTTAGTTTCAGTCCAAGGCCCTGGCACCAATCACTTACCTGTGTTAGTCCCTCCTATAATTTGTTGATATTGTTGGGGGGACTCTAGGATTGCACCCAGTTTACAATTGTCTGCAAACTTAGTTAGCCACAGGCAATGTACTTTTGACTGAACTTCAGAAAAATAATTTCCAGACAACAGAGGGTCCAGTACAGAACCTAGTGGTAAACCACTGATAACTGGTCTACTGGCTGAAGTGGATTCCCCAACTTTAACATTGTGTGTTCCATCTGCGAGCCAGTTTGCTACCCATCTAGTGATGAATGAATTAATATCCAGTTGGAAGAGTTTCTCAATGATCTCTGAGTGAAGAATTGTGTCAAACACTTTGGCTAAATTGAGATAGGTGGTGTGTACTGCTTTACCCTTATCCAGGGCTTTGGTGACATTCTCAAACAAGTTCACCAAGTTTAATAAGCAAGAGTTACCCTTGACGAAACCAAACTGGATTGGGTCAGGGGTATGAAGGTTACGTATGTTCTGATAAGGTCCATGATGATTCTTTCCATGGTCTTGCAGATAAGGCTTGTGAGGCTAATGGGTCTATAGTTCCCAGGATTGGTTGATGGATGACCTTTGTGCAAGGGGATTACTACTGCTTTTCTCCACTCGTCTGGCACAAAACCAGTGCTCAGGCTGCGGTTAGAGAGATGGCCAAGTGGTTTCCGCTAGGTCTTGTTTTAGATTTAGTATGCAGCCTGGGATGTTGTCTGGTCCCATAGTGGCCATATGTTTGGCCTTGGAGAGCACTTGAATGACCTGTTCTTTGAAGATAATCGGTAGAGGACAGGTATCAGGAATGCTATGGGGTATGGCTGATGGGAACAGGGGAGTGAAACTGCCTCCACATCTGTCAACTAGCAGGTTGGCAATTTCTTCAGGTTCAGTACGAGTGGTGCCTTCCACTGTAAATTTGGCACACAGCTGGGTATTCTCTTTGAGTTTCAGATGTAGCTAAAGAATGCCTTATGATTGTCTTTAGCTAGGGATGCCAATCTAGTCTCATAACTAGCTTTAGAGGAGTTTACAATGTTTTTGATTTGCTTGTTTAGGCTCTGTAGGGCAATCTTCCTTTGTTAAGTCCATTCCTTCTTGTTCTTAAACACCAGTTTCTTTCTTTTGTTATGTAACTTATTTATACTTGCAGTCCACCAGGGAAGTCTGTTTTTACTAGAGGATCTGGTTTTAGTCCTGTCACGCATAGCTGAGTCAATACATTTGCTTAAGTGACTATATAGGTTGTTTGTGTACTTCTCCGCATAGGACTCATTGTTGCCTGTGTTAACAAGGGCTTTGAAACCATTTATGCCATCACCTAGGAGGTGATAGCTTGCTTTGGAAATTTTTTTATTAGTTTTGCTCCTGTGGGGGTCTAATCTTTAATTGAAACGAGACAAATTTATGGTCTCACTTAACTAGGGAGTGAAGCAAGCTGGGGTACTGAAGTAACCCCCCATGTTGGGGAGTACTAGGTCTGGGACATTTGAGCCCCTTGTGGGGGTGCAGATTAACTGCTCCAGTGCATTTGAGTTACAGTCCAGGAACCTCAGTGTGATTGTGTTTGTGCTCGTGTAAGTCGCCCAATCGATGGATGGGTAGTTGAAGTCTCCCATGACTAAGATGCCTGGCTGTATACTGACTGTTTCAAGCAAGTCCAGGAAGGTGGTGCGTTTCTTCTAGTTCATGGTGGGGGACATGTAGCTAGTTAGCTATAACGTGGTAGAGTATTTCACCTACAGTTATTTGGACCTGGACTAGCTCAAGAGAGTCGTACTGTTTCACCAGTTGCGAGGTGTATTTGGATTTAATGAAAATGAATACATCTCCAACATTGAGCAGCTTCCCTGCCCCCCTTAGAGGTGGTTACTGACTTGAAACTGTAGTTTTATTTTCCCTTTTGGGTCTATTCCTGCTTCTTTCCAGCCCCTGCTATCAAGCACGCTTTAACGTGCTTTAGCGCGGAGTTGCCACTAGAGCAGCATCGGGCAGCGCCGGTTAAACAAGGTTAAACTCTTTCTGGCTCCAGAAAGTCTGTTCTTCAATTTTTCCCTTAGAACTGCTCTGTTAGGAACCTAAACAGTTTACACCTACACTAAAAAGTGCAGCACTTGTTCCAAATAGCTTTTTCTTCTCAAAAAGCTCAGCACTTGTCTTATAAGCATATCCCTTGTCTTATAAGCATTCTCTTTGCAGGTCAAGCACTCCTATATTATACAAATCTCTCACTAGCAAAACCCGCCAGGAGTGCCCACTTCCCTGCTAAGCCCACTACTTTTCTGTCTCATACCAACTCATAATTCTTTCTAGCATGTCGAAGGGTCAGATGCTGGCGTCCTCTCCTGCCCAGTTGGTGAATCTGGGAATTCTGAGACAATGTTACAATTGCCTCATGTACACGGACAACCCTCTCCTCCTCCCACGTAACACTAACACTTGTGAGAGATGCAGCTATTTAGCCAGACTGGAGGCTGAGCTCTCTCAACTCAGGACTGGCAAGACCAGGCAGGAGGAGAAGGCAACTAAACACACCACAATACCAGTCACACATAACTCAACCACACCACTGAATCAAACACATAAACACACTAAGACATACTTGGAGGCTCTGAGTAAAAATTTACCTAAACAGTAGATGCCTCCAAAGCAGACACCCAAGCAACTGCAAACTCAATACACCACACAAACAACACATAAACAACAAAATCAGTGTGCAAAGCAGTCACTGCCCTTAAGGCCAAATACAACACCAAACATACTTGTCATAGGTGACTCCATAGTCAGAAACACTGACGTCCTGCTCACCAGACTGAGTAAGGAGAAGGTCACAGTAAGCTGCCTGTCGGGCGCTAGAATCCGCCACATAACACAAGCACTCAGGTCTCTCAACAGCAGGTACAAGTACGACTCAGTCATTTTCCACGCTGGTGTCAACGACCTGAGACGTACCTCCTTGGACTACATGAAAAGAGACATTGAGGAGCTCTCTGATTATGTAGCCCATGCAGGTATGACCCTGACCTTCAGCAGTATCCTACCTTCACCTAGAATGATGCCACAATACAGTGATAAGATGATCAGCTTTAATAATTGGCTTAAATTCTGGTGTCATTCAAAGGGGATCCAATGTCTGTCTGCCTGGGATGACATGCTGGACAAGCCACGCTGCTTCGCAAGGGACGGCTTGCACCTGTCACGCCTAGGCTTCCGGATATTGGCAAAGGCTCTTGCCACCCCATAGTGCCTTTTTAGGCAAGGCTCAAATTCTAAACCTACCACCCTAGAACACAAAAAGTAAAAAACTAAGGGTAATGCTGCTCAATGCCAGAAGTCTCAATCTCAAGATGCACGCACTCGAGGCCCTTCTCAGTATGGAGAACATCGATGTCTGTGCTGTGACAGAAACCTGGTTCAAGGCTCCTGAGAGCACCCCAGCACTAGCAGGTTTCACCTCATATCATGCGTTCCGGCCCCAAAATCCGGACAACACCAAGAAAGGAGGGGGGGTGTCCATATTCATAAAGGACACCCACACCTCAAGGTTGGTGGCAACGCACGAGAGACCATCCAGATGCAATTAACCATAGACAAGACTGCTCTGCAATTTGTAGCATGTTACAGGCCACCCTCTCAAACTCAGGAACCTCACATGGCCTTCCTGAAAACAATGGAGGGGATAAATGTATCTCCAAACACCATCATACTAGGTGACTTCAACTACCCTAATATAGACTAGGAACACTACTCAAGCCCAAACACTCTAGCCCAAAGGTTCCTGGAGTTCATAAACTCAAATGCCATGGAACAACTAGTCACCATCCCCACAAGAGGAGAAAACATACTTGATCTCATCATCACGGACATGGGATCACAATGTTCAACACCGGAAGTATACTCCTCACTGGTGAGATCAGATCATAAACTAATCTCGCTGGAGGTCCTCATCCCGCCCCCACCTGAAATAAAAAAGACCACAGTGAAAAACTTCTCAAAACCGACTTCACACTTCTAAAAACTAGTGTGGTCTCCTTTAAGGCCCCTGAGCCAGTGGTAAACATTACTCAAACCGCTGAATCACTTACAAATGCCTTCTACCAGCACCTACAGGACTGCATGGATCAGGCAATCCCAAACAAAACTAAGACTCTTTGTACCAAAGGCAAGCGTCCAGTCTGGTGGACCCCAGCCATAAACAAGCTCTACAACAAAAGGAGGAAGCTACTACAAGATAGAGCAAAATCCTTGAAAGGTAAGACACCTTTGATCATTATAAGTAAAAAACTAAGAGCTCTCATAAAATCATCCAAGGCAAATTTTGAGAGAAAAATCGCCAAGGACTCAAAAGACAATCATAAGGCCTTCTTTAGCTATGTTAGAAACCTAGGAGGAAACCCCCAGATATGCTCAGAATTAGTTCAAAATGATGTGAAGATTACTGAACCTACACACATTGCCAACATACTGGCTGACAGGTTCAGTGCAAACTTCTCCCCCCCCCCAAAAGGAGAGATATCTATACCAGAGGATTGTAGCCCCCCAAACATCTCCAACGCCCAGGTGAGAACTGCTCTCTCCAAAGCAAAAAACACAGCATCCATGGGACCGGATGGTGTCCCCGGCTGTGTGCTCCACGAACTCAATGAGGAATTAAACCCGCAGTTAGGACAGCTGTTTAATCTTAGCCTCACCTCAGGATACGTACCCAAGGAGTGGCGCACGGCAACTGTAGTCCCACTTCACAAGGGTGGTGCCTCCACCGACCCTGGAAATTACCATCCCATTAGCTTGACAAGCCTTATCTGCAAAGCCATGGAGAGGATCATAATGGAACTCATAAATAAAGACATAGGGAACTTGCAGACTTTGGATCCAACCCAGTTTGGCTTTGTCAAAGGCAGATCATGCCTTTTAAACTTGGTTGACTTTTTTGAGACAGTCACCAAGGCCATTGATGAGGGAAAGGCAGTCCATACAGCCTACCTTGACCTGGCAAAGGCCTTCGACACAATACCCCACTCAGGTATCATCGAAAAACTCATCAGCTTGAATGTAAACCCATATATCACAAGATGGGTTGCAAACTGGCTAAGTGACAGAACCCACAGGGTCAGAGTTGCTGGAGCCATGTCAGACTCAAAGCCTGTCACAAGTGGTGTCCCACAGGGCTCAGTCCTGGGTCCACTCTTGTTCGGCATTTACTTTTCTGAAGTACAAGCAAACACAGGAGGGTTATGGCTGACAAAGTTTGCAGATGACTGCAAACTGGGCGCCATAGTCGAAAACACATCTGACACAGATATCCTTCAGAAGGGCCTCACAGAAACGGATAACTGGTGCCAGAGCCATGGCCTAAAGTTAAATGCCAAGAAATGCATAGTCATACCCTTCGGGAAAAACAAGGTTACCCCTAGCTACCATATAGGTGGCAATCCACTGAGCACAGAAGAAGTCATCAGGGATCTGGGGACCCAGGTTGACACTAGCCTTTCGTTTGACACTCATGTTGCTAAAGTAGTTAGGAAAACCTTCTACATTGCCCACCTGATCATGAAGGGATTCACATCTAGATCAAGGGAGGTCATCGTCCCCCTGTACTCATCACTCATTAGACCTATGATTGAGTACAATGCCCCATTCGGAATGTATCTGACCCGATACCTGCAGCAGCTGGAAAGGCCCCAAAAGTTCCTCACCAAAAGGATAAAGGGTCTCAAAAATATGTCTTATGCTGCCCGACTGAAAGAACTCCAGCTCTATTCAGTCTCAGAGGTGACCTGTGCCTGACATATAAGGTCATGTCAAACCCTGATTTGATGAATATGCTCCACCTCAAAAAATCTAGATCCCTCAGAACCACAAGGGCGGGAGACTTAAACCTTGACACGGTTATTAATAGAATGTGCTGGAGGGACAGATTCATCACCCAGAGACTCCCTATGCTGTGGAACAAAATCCCGGTACATGTGAGACAGAGCACCTCGCTGGCCTTGTTCAAGAGGAATCTTGACCAATGGATGGGGGATCGCAGATATACCCCAGGGATTACTTCATTGTCACTGCTTGACAGAGGCACAGCAAAATAATAGGCATAGTTTTATTCAAACTAAAGGGGTGGCGAAAGCCAAATAACTATGGGCTAGGCTTATAAATGCCCTTGGGCAGATAGCCTAGTATGAACCTATGAACCTATGAACTATGGATCTTTCACGCTTGTTTTGGGGTATGAATGTGTGGAAGGCATTGTAGCCCTGCATGGTCCGTGTACTCTCAGCAGCTCTGAACCAAGTCTCAGTGACTGCACAGACTTCAGCCTCTTCCAAGGTGATTAGTGCTTCCAGGGAGTGCAGTTTACTGTTTAGTTTCCTAGCATTAAGCAGCATAACTTTGAGTCTGTCTCTAGAGTATTTCCTATGTTGGAAGTTTTGCTGTTTTGACATAGCCTAAAAAAGGCTCTATGGAGAGGCAAGCCTTGAGTATACAAGTGTTGACCATCTCTGGCGAAGCATCGAGGTCTGTCGACCATGTCTTCCCAGGCTGAAAGATGCTTGATCCCCTTGGAGTGACGCCACATGCTAAGCCAATTGTTAAAATCAATTTTTTTGTTTGTACTGTGGCATCATCCTAGGTGATGGTAGAATGCCGCTTAGGGCTAGGGACACACATGCCTAGCACACATAATCTGAGAGCCGTATCATGTCTCTCTTCATATAGTCCAGACAGTAGTCATTCACTCCAACATGTACTATGACAGAGTCATAACGGTAATTGCTGCTGAGTGATTTGAGTGCGTGCTTGACTTGGCGGATCCTGGCATCTGACAGGCAGCTGACTGTGACCTTCTCTTTGTCTAGCCTGGTGAGAGGGACGTTTGTGTGTTTCACTATTGAGTCGCCTATGACTAGGACATTTGGTTTTGAAGTGTTTTGCCTTAGAGGCTTCATTGCTGAGACAGTGTTATACGTATGTGTATTGGTGGATTCAGTTCATGTATCAGTATGTGAGGGTTGTTTGCACTTTGGAGGTCTCTGCTATGCTAGAATAAGATTTTGCAGTAGCATGCATTGTGTGACCCCATATTTTTGAAGAACAGACACAAAACCAACAAACATCTGGGCATTGTGCAACATTCTCACAGCCCCTACCAACCTCCTAACCTCTCAGCAAAATTCCAAAGCTGAAAATAGCTGCAGAACAAAGGTTTAACATCAAGGATAGTTACAAACATTGCTATGATAAACTTAAAAATTATTAGAATAACAAGGATTGCATTAGCATTCATTAAAATAATCAGTACATTTTGCAAAACTCTCAGAGTCCCCCCCAAAAGTCTCAGCACAATTCTAGAGGAGGTACAAACAAAACAAAAAAAAAAAGACAAGGACATAACATTAGGGGGTTTAAAACACTGTGGTTATGAACTAATAAAGATGGTGGGATAGTAGAACAACAGATTTTTCCAGTAGCATGCATTGTGTGAATTCACATTTTTGATGACTAACAGACCAAAAATACAGGTCAAACATCTAAACATTGCGCAACATTTTCACAGCCCCTATCCCTCTTTCCTAACCTCTCAGCTTAACAATTCCAGACAGAGCCAAAAAAAAATATGCAGAACAAAGGCATAACATCAGGGATAGTTTGAAACTTTGCTAAAATCAACTTCTATAGTAGAACAGGGGTTACATTGGCACGTATTAACACATCAGTACATTCTGCAGAATTGTCACAGCCCTTACCCCCGGTGTCTCAGCACAATAAATCTGGATGAAGTGTAAGTAAAATAAAAACACAAACGCTTAACATTAAAAAACAATGTGCTTATCAGCAAATATAGATGCTGGAATAACAGATTATGAAGTAAAATGCATTGCATAACCCCACATATTGTAATGAAAATAGATAAATACCAAGCAAACATCTGAATATTGCACAACATTCTCACAGACCGTAACCCCCTTACCAACCTGTCAGCACAATAACTCTGGACAAAGCAAAAAATTATCATAGAACAAAGGAGTACCATCAGGGATAGTTGTAAACGCTGTCAGTATACACAATACTAGTATAACAGGGTTTGCATTAGTATACATTAAAACAACAGCTGTACATTCTGCAACATTCGCACAGCCACTCACTCCCCTTCCAACCTCTCAGCACAATAACTCTGGAGAGAGAGCAAAAAAATTATCGTAGAACAAAGGTGTAGCATCAAGCATAGTTGTAAACATTGCCGGTATACACAAAACATACTAGCAGAACAGGGTTTGCATTTGTATACATTAAAACATCTGTCTATTCTGAAGCATTCTCAGAGACACCATCCCCCCACTACCAATATTTCAGCACAATTGTACACAAAACAAAAATGCAATATTGAATATTCTTATGCAAGACTAGATAAAAAAAACATCAAATCTGAACATTAATTACAAACAAGCCTTCCTTCCTCAGTCTCTTAGCAGAATTCTTGACAAAGATAAAATAAAACTGTTACAACCACAGCCCCTCACCCCCCCCTCCACAAATCATCTTTGCATAAGAACTCTGCAGAAAAAAAGTTATACAATCCTCTCTCTAGGCTTCCTTGCCCCCTCCCAGCAAAAAATAAAGTTAAAAATAAACCCAGCAACTTATCTTTTCTGCAGTTGATAGAAGGCTGTTACTAATCCTCTGCTTGCTTCTACTACACACAAACCAGACTTGTTCAGCCCTTTTAAATTGCCCTCAAAAGGACAGTTTTTCAGATCTTTTAGAAACTGCCCTTACAAGGGTAGTTAAAATACAGCTGCTTTGGTGGTCCTTTGGTCGTTCCAGCAAAACCTGCATCCATCCTCACAGCATACCTCTCAACCTCTTAGCATGAAAGATCTGGGCAAAGCCAAAAATAATAGGGGTACAAAGGCTTAAAAATAGGGACACTTTTTAAATATTGCTCATATAAACTTACAAACTTGCTTTCAGGCTTTGCTTTAGCATACATTTTTCTGAAGGATATAAAGTCTGAAACTTAAATGTATGTCTGCTATTATTTAGTGACTTCAATACTCATTAATGTATAAGAAAACCACAAATTTTATGAAGAACAAACCAAAAATATAAAGCAAAAATCTGTATATTCTTAAAAAATCTGGGCAGTTCAGATGTGTGCCTAATGTTGATAATCAAAAGAACAGACCCAACAGACCACATATTACGGTAAACACAATCAGGAAACTAGAACTTGCGTCTTTGACTGCTGCAGCCAATCAGGTCCCTTGCTTCACTGAAGCAGACCTGATTGAGTGCAGCTTACAAGTAAAGCAAGGGACCAGATTGGCTGCAGCCATCAAGGAAGCAATTTCTTTCAGGGGGGGGGAGGAGGAGGCAGGATCGCTCGATAGCACTAACAGCCGAATGAACAAGGCACCAAGCAGGGAGTGGAAGAGATGGAGAAACCTGTGGCTGCTTCACATGGGGGCCCTCGTATGTGGGGAGACAATGGGGAGCTCCCCGCGGCCGCGGGTTTGACGGGTGCCTGATGCTGGCTATGGCTGTAGGATCCAACATCTGAGCTCCTCCCCAACCCATGATGCCCCACTCTCGAAATCCCTCAGATTGAGTTTGCTGCAACCTAGCATATCACAAACAAAACACCCAAAGTCAAGAGACATTACTTAGAGAAAAGTAATCAGCCAAGCTATGACACTTCAAGAGCTCAGAGGGGAAACAGAAGTATCTGCATCAAAACAATATCTGTTAGGTCCTTGAAAAGGCATGAGGATGGAGGGAGGGAAGGTTAAAGAGCAAATGAGAGGCAACAACACAGGTGGAACGTTATGGTGAGTACATCTTTACCTGATGATGTTGCCTTCATTTGCTCTTCAACCTATGGGACACAGTCCCCAGCTACTAAAGAACTTGGAAGGCCTTTAAGGAAGGATATACCTGAGCACAGCGGAACCAAAAGATGCCCTGGACCTGGAGATAATGTCCAGCTTACATGGGAAATAAAACTATGATGGTTGGACCACATAACCACTGCACAAATCTCATCTATGGAAGCTTGGACCAAAAAAAAACTGAATTAGAAATAGATCTGGTAGAACGGGCTTTAATCTGAGCAGGCAATGAAAGGCCCTTAGAGGAATAAGCAAGTTTGATACAACTAGTAATCTAATGGGCTAGCGTAACCTTGAAAACTGGTTTACTTAATCTAGACTTAGAAAAGTATATGAAAAGTTGATCAGATTTTCTGAAAGTTTTAGCCCTGCCCAAATAAAAACAAAGTTGTGTATGCACATCCAATGTATGGAGAATATATTCTTCCTTGTTTTGAACGTTAGGAAAGAACACTGGAAGATTAATGACTTGGTTTAAGTTAGCCTCTGAGGTGATCTTGGGCAAAAAGAGGGATTAGCATGTAAGGCGACTCTGTCCTTATGGAAGGTAAGATATGGTGGCTTGCAAGACAAGGCTTGTAGCTCCAAAACCCTCTAAGATTAAGTGATAGCCACCAAGAAAATAGTTTTCCAGGTAAGGAACTTTAAGTCTACTTTCACTGCAGTTTCAAAAGGAGATGAGACTAAAGCCTGAACAACTAAGGTGAGGTCCCAAGGAAGGGCAGGTTCATTGATAGGAAGACACAGAAGAAAGGTACCCTTCAGAAAAGCCTTGTATAGTTTAGATGAGGCTACAGAGAAAGAACTCTCTCCAACATGAAAATTAGAAATGGCAGCAAGTTGTACCTTAACCATACAAAATCTTGCACCGGTATTAAAAGGATGAGCCAAAAAGTCCAAAACTGAGGGTACAGGTGCAGAAAAGGGGTCTAAATTGGTTTTAAAGGGACCAGATGGAGAATCTCTTCCATTTACTGGCACAAAGTTTTCTCATGGAAGGCTTGTGGGCTTCAACTAAAATTTTTCAAACTGGAGAGGAAAGCCTGGGATTTCTAGCCATCATTGGAAGTGGAGAAACCAAGAGGTTAACTTCAGGTTCAGTAGATCCAGATGGGAGTGTCCCAAGGAATGGGTCCACAGACATGGAGAGGGACCCACAGTCTATGGCAAACAGACCAAATGAGGCCAAAGGAAGGGAAACCAGACTTGACAGGGCCAAAAGGGGGCAATGAGGATGACTGGGCACTTTGATTTCTGCTTTCTGAAGACATTTGGGAATGAGCGGAAAGGGAGGGAAGGCATAAAGCAGATCAGGGGGCCAAGCATGGACTAGAGTATCTCTCAGAGACTGTCCCTGCAGAGGGATCAGGGCAAAAAACTCGCTGCACTTGGTGTTGGAGGGAGAAGCAAACAGGTCGCAGCAAGGTTGACCCATTTCCATATGATATTTGCCACTGCAGGGTTTACAGACCACAACTGAGGCATCAGGATGGTTCTACTGAGCCTGTCTGGTAGAATGTTCATCTTCTCCGGAATTTGTGTCGCTCTGAGAAAGCGATTTGAAGAGATTGCCCATCGCCACAACTTCATGGCCTCTTGACACAAGGGATAAGACCTGGTTCCCCCTTGCTTGTTGATGTACCAGACCACTGACATGTTGTCCGTCTGAACTGCAATAGCTTCTGTGGGGAGACAGGAGTGGAGGACCTGCAGTTCAAGAAGCACCGCTCTCATCTCCAGAACATTTGTATGCAAATTGGTCTCTAGGGGGGACTACGTGCCTTGAACTGTCTTGTCCCAAATAGTGGCTCCCCCACCCAAGCCGGGAAGCATCCGTGTTCACAGTGGCCGAGGGAGGAGGAAGAACAAAAGGTCACCCCTGCAGCAGGTCGTCTGATTGCATCTACCAAATGAGACTGTTTGCATGCTTGGGAGATCCTGATATGGTGGTTTAGAGGGTAATGGAGAAGTGACCATTGTACGGTTAGGTTCCACTGAAGCACCCTCATGTGTAGGCGAGCTAAGGGTACTAAAGTGATTATCGCCATCATGGAGCCCAAGGTCTGAAGAACAAGACTGGTTTGGGGTAATGGAGTGTCCATTATTTGTTTGACATGGGATCTCAGGCTGGAGATTCTGTCAGGTGCAAGGGATAGCTAGGTACCAAGGGGTGTGGAAGCGAGCTCTGATAAAGTCTGTAACCTAGACAGAAAGCAGATGGGATTTGCTTAGACTGATAGATATGCCCAACATCGAGGCTAGATGTAGCAGGTATTCTTCTGGCTTGAAGAAGTCTATGTCTGGTGGGAGCAGGTAGGAGCCAATTGTCCAAGTAAGGAAACACCTTGAATCCTTGCAGTCTCAGGTGAGCTGCTACCAATGCCATGCATTTGGTGAACACCCTGGGGGCTGTGGTAAGACCAAAGGGCAGTGCTCTGAACTGATAGTGACTGGCTCCCAGCCTGAGGCAGCGGTACCTTCTGGTGTGCCTGTTCATCTTGATGTGATAGTATGCATCCTGAAGATCTATAGAGTAAATCCAATCATCTTTCTATAGGAAGGGTATAATGGACTGTAGCGTGACCATATGGGACTTTGAGCTGGCAATAGACTTGATGAGGGGTGTGAGATCCAGAATGGGTCTGAGATCCCCCGTCTTTTTGGGCACCAAAAAGAATCTTAAGCAAAAGTCAGATCCAATCTAGTCTGGGGGGATGCTTTGGATGACTCTTTTTGAGAGCAGCTTTGCAATCACTGACACTGCAGCATCCCGCTGATTGGATGGGACATCGGGGAGGATCTTTCTTTTGGGACGTTTGGAAAAAGGGTACAGAATAGCCTCTGGGTATGATCTTTAACACCCAACGATCTTTTGTGATGGCTTCCCAGGCTGCTGGGTGTAGAGACAAACATCCCCCAACTGCCTCCAGAGTAGAGCCATTGGGCAATCCTTCAGGTTCACTGATTGGGCCTGTCTGAGAAAGAATCTCGAGACTCCTGATTTAATGGACCCCCCTCTGCCACAAGGGTGGTGTCTGTTGTTATAACTGGTTCCCCCGCTCTGCCTTAAGGAGAAAAGTCCCCTGGGTGAATCCTGGAGTGTCCACTAGTTAAAACCGTCACAGATGGAGCAAGTATAGTCAAGATGAGCTGCCGCTAGACAAACTACACACTCAGCATGGGCATCTGACAGTGGTATCTTGTGCCCAATGGAACCACTTCTTACCTCCACCCTGGTTCCTAGAAAAGGACTGTTGTGGGGTAGAAAAGTGTATCCTGATGGCAGACAAGGTCTTTCCATCCTTTTCACATTGGAAGAGTGAACCGTTGGACCAAAAAAAGGTCAATCCATTGAAGGAAACATTAACAAAAGACTCCTTATAGGGTTCTGAGAAATCACATAGCCGCATCCATTCATGGCGTCTGACTGCAATGCCTGATCTTGCCGCCCATGAGGCACCCTCTGCTGAATGCAAGATTAACTTCATGGATGTGTTGGAAATAGACTTGAGGCTGGCCATTCTTGAGGAACAGGATTTCTGATCCTCGGCAGACATGGACCCTGGGACCGAACTTGAGAGCTCATTAACCAAGTCCCTCTGTAGCCTGGTTATGTGCCAGGTAGTTCAGCACTCACAAAACGAAGGTCGCTGAAGCATAAATCTGCTTTCTGAACCTGTCCAAAACCCCGGACTCCCTGTTAGGGGAATGGACAGTAGAGCTCTGTTGGGTTAGCTCCTTCTTGGTGGAGGCTGCCACCATCATGGCATCTACTAGGATCCCATTAGTCTAATGTGGCTGGTCAGAAGGGGCACTGAGGATCTTATCGGGATCGGTTCCACTGTGTCTGGTTCCTTCCACTCCCTGCAGGACACAAGGTTGATAAGAGGATCTGCAGGGGGGACACCCAAGAAGTAGATGGGCCTGACCTAAAGGCTTCCAGAAACTACAATGCTTCCAGATTAGGGCTTTTGGAAGACCAATCACCCTTCTGGCGAAGAATTTCCACGATGTCCCCAAAGGAGACATCTTTGGGTGGAGATCTGGGGAACCTTTCTCCTTCAGTGAGATCAGTGTCCTCAGTGGGGGATTCCAAAGGGGAATCTGGGTGTCTCCTTTTACACATATGCTTCCAAGGGACCTCTTCAATGCGGTGATCTGGAAAGGTATTGCAAGACTCAAGAGGTTCCACACTGGAAACAGACAGGAAGTCTTTCTGGGCAGGCAAGCAGCTAAGGAAGGACTAGAGTCCAAAGCAGGTACAGCCGAGGCTCTTCTGGGTGCAGAGAGGATGCTCTCTACTACCTCAAAGGCCAAGGGAGACGGGGACACCCCAGGCATCCCCGCCAAAGCCAAAACTGTCGACAGGAAAGTTCTAGAGGCCCCAGCCACCCCCGGATCTGAGTGGGGAGTTGGAGCAGAGCTATCAACTGCCAAAGCCCTGAAAGGAAGAGACTGGTCCGATAATTTCATAGCTGATGTCAACCCCTCAAATCCGATGCGGAAGCTATGGCTCAGAGAGTCGCTAGGCTCCAAAACCGTCAGAGCCAGGGGAGGCAGGGAGGCCACCGGAGTCAAGGTAACTGTACCAGATGGCTCGACTTCTAGCTCCAAGGAGGCTTGGACCTGATAACTCCAAAATCCAGGGTCGGATTAGAGAAGGAGCAATAGCAGTGAAGGTAGGGACATTGCCTGTGGATCCGGGAAGGGATGAAGCAGGCAAGATCCCCAGTTGGATTTGTGCCCTGAGGAATTTTACCATCATGCTGTCCACCTCGGCTTTGGAGAGGCTATGGGAGGCCCTAACAGATGAAGCTACTGAAGCAGGCTTGGAAGAGGGCCTAGGCTGCTGCAAGAGTGGAGACTTAGGTCTCGACATCATGCATTCGGGGGAGAAGCTACAGCTCCAAGGTGAAGGGAAGCCTTGAATGACTATTGCAGACAAAGCTGTTGGCTCTGAAGACCTCAGAATTTTGGCAGGATGATCCCTGGAGAGATGAGACCTGCTGGGGGACCTCTTCCTATCCTTATGCTTCTTTGAGGGGGGTTGAGCCCCTGAAGTAGAAGGGATGGCTGAAGAAGAAGAGGATCCTGGAAGAAGACCCTTGAAAAAATAATCTTGTTCCAATGGTCAATAAGTATCCACTAGTTAAAACCGTCACAGATGGAGCAAGCATAGTCAAGATGAGCTGCCGCTAGACAAACTACACACTCAGCATGGGCGTCAGACAGTGGTATCTTGTGCCCACAAGTGCTACATTTTTGAACCCGGCGGGTTTAGGATCAGCCACAGTCTTGCAACAAAAACACCAGACCATACCACCACAGGAGGAAAGAAACAAACTACCAACAAAGGTCTGCAGCAAAACACACTATTAAACGAGAAACTAGTCTAATTTATTACTTTTTTTTGGTTTTAATAGAAAGATCTCTATAACTATCTGAGATCTAAACCAGAAATTAGCTATTTCAAATGAAAAGGAAGGGGTAGGAAAGGGAGAGAAAAGCAACCATTAAAAAATATACTCCTCCTTGACAAGGAATGGGAGAGAAAGAGCAGAAGCAATAGAAACTCAAAACTGAGAAAAAATATTACATACATATATTAGAAAACACTCACAGCTAAAGAAATTCCCTGAGGAGCTCAGAGTGAAGAGAACCTGATGCTTACAAAAACATGGCAGACAAGATCTGGGGGAGAGGGGGGCATCATGGGTAGGCAAGGATCTCAGATGTTGGAACCTACAGCTTTAGTATACAGCCGAGTCGGATCTGATGCTCGGATCAGAGACCACAGGGTGAAAAGCAAATGAAGGCAACAACATCAGATCTGTAATTTAAATAACAGAATACATAAGATACATGCAGCTGCTAAAGAAATAATAATGTTGAAAAAAAAAACATTAAGTATGCTAATGACATTACTCACTAGCTGAACAGTACTGAGCAGAGGTAGATAAAGAGATATGTACATATTTGCAAATAAACTGCAAAATCTATAAAAATCAGAATCCATTTTCCACCTTACCTGCCCCAGTTTAGCTTTTTGGGCACCAATGCTTCTTGCCTGAATTAATCCTTCCCTCCTTTCATTCCGAAATACCTTTACAAGACCATTCCATTGCTTGATATATTCATCTAGTCTTTCTTTAAGGTGCACTATTGGAAAGACACAAAACTGCCAGGTTATTTAATAGCAAGTAAACATGCAAGACTTCCTAACATTTATCTTTCTAAAATCCAGCACAAAGTGGCAAGTAACAGTTGCAGAACGCACTCGCAAAAAAGCTGTGCAAAGCCACAACAGGTACTATAAGCTATAACTGCAAGCTGAAATCTCCAATTTTAATTAACTGCCACATGGGTATTACAAGCAGTCTAGAACTCAGCATAAATTACTTATGGTTAGAGCTTCTTAGTGGTTGGACCCACGATTGAGAAAACATTCTTGACAATGCTGTGCCATGTCTGACTCCAGTGCGAGACAGCTCTGCGTGATGAGATTCTTGGTAGGCAGCTTCATGCTTGTATACTACATGCATGGAGAACAAACTAAGAACATTACTGTAGCTGACCTGTATTGTAAAGTGAATTCCAGGATGCATGTGCAAAATTAATTTCAATTAAAGTGTTTTACCAGATCATACATACAACAGGTCTTCTAAGAAGCAGAACTTCAGCCTGATGACACAGAATCGGGTTGCTACAGGTAAAGGCATGTCAGATGAGGAAAGTCTGTGTTAAGTCAAAGCATGTCAAGCTCCATACTTAATTCAAAACTTAGATGTCTGGAGTCTTCTACTTAAATGATGACTGAGTTAGTAACAGGCAGGGACAACTTAGCTTCTGATAGTTTCTAAATCCTATCTTTTTTCTTTAAGCAAGTTTGTACTCTATAGCAGCAAAAAGGGTACAGTCAACTCTCATGTGCTAAATGGTCTACAGCAGCTTGGAAGCTGTCACTTTCCAGAGTGCTAGCTGTTAAATACGGAATTGTTGTTAGCATACTCTGTTCCTTATGGTTCATTATGCTTTGTATAACAAACTTTCAATCTTTCAGGTCAATGGATCACTATATGGATTAGTTTTGCAGTATTAAGGCCTTTATTTTGATTTACTGAAATATTCTTTAATGTGTATCTCTTAACTGCTATGATTTTGGCCTTCAGATTTAGCCTTGCCCTAACTAGATTTATATGTTTTTTTTATAAAATTAGACCTTTTTATGGACATTCAACTTACTAAATAAAAATGCTAACCTTATAAAAACAGTCACAATCACAAAATATAAAAGTATCACTTAGTGCATGGAAGCTTACTATTGCGAAAAATAAAATGCTCCTCTTTGTGACTCTCTGCAATAATTGTTAAAGGCTAGTGTTATGACTTTTTAATGTTCAGAGATTAAGATGTATGATTGCTAAGCTTATGTTCCTGTGAATGAAAATGTTCATGTTACCATTGTTACAACGTATACTGCTACTGCAGCACTGTTAACATATGGTTAATTCATGTCATAAAGCATTAGAAAATGGACTTCACGGTTCTTCACATAATATACACTGCCTACCTAAATCATATGTATACGACTACAGTTCAATAAAAAATAAAAAATGGAATAAGTGATGCTATAAAGATCATCAGGTAGTAGTAGTTTGTCAGCAGGTTAATTTTCTAGTGCAGGGAAAGGCATATTTAGCCTAATAACTACAAATACTCTTTCTCACCAAATAAGAAAACTGCAACCAAGTGGTCAGAAGACCTTGCTGTGTTTTGTTCCTGGAACTGTGTGAGTCGGAAGGATTAAATATTGCTTTACAGGGAAAAACATGATACTTATGCTTCAGATAAACATCAATGTCTGCTTTACAACCACTGTAGCAGTGGTGGCTCCAGGTTCCTTTTCTTTCTGGGGTCCAGTATGGGCACAGTCGCTAGCTGGTGGGGCACATGAAAACAAAACAAAAAATAAATAAAAAAATGTAAAAGATACATAGTTAGGACAGAAATGAGCAGTACATTTGTGTGTTTTTCTTCACAGGAATGTAATCCTACAACCAAATGAAATATTACTGTAACTTTTTTAGATTAATATGTCATTACCTTCAGCTATTACAGAATGCCATGTAGCCTGTGATTCCAGGTATAACTAGTCAAACATTTTAACTTACTAGATTGTCCACCAAGTCTTTCACAACCTTACACTTGACTTTTCTTGATATAGATCTGTGCATGCAAACAGGATCCATTCCTATTTTCTAAAACTCTACTGCCCCATCACAATCAGGTCACCAATACCTATTATAAATCCTTTCTTTACCACCATTATCACAACTACCAAAGGCGAACTGATGTGCCATTTGTATTTACCTAAAATGAGCCTTTGACAATTTAAATCACTTCTCAAAACTCAACTGCATTTATTTGTTATTCTCATGAAAGCCCATCACAAGCCAATAATTATCTAAATAACAGACCCTTTACAATAAAAATTGACAAGGCAACCTCTAAAGAAGTATACTACCAGTGGGAGTTCCCAAAGGCCAGAGTCATGGACTTTTACATCCATGCAAAACATTAGCTTCCAGTATAAAATGTATGTTTTATATATAGAGTACTTCAACTTTCTTAGAAATTACTTTTCACTTTCCAGCATATATTTACATGGAAAAGAGATTTAGTAAGAATTGCACATTTGTATCTCTCAATCTTCTACCATCTACTCCAGTAAAATATTCCAGGAAGCTTACAAGTTAATAAGAGAGGTGATCCAGGATGGCATAACATTAGGAGGAGATATAAATGTGACTGTCAGGTTCAAATGCCACATCTATTTAGAACTCACAATTTACAGATGCAATATATATAGAGACTGGGTTAAGGGAGTGCAGGATTCCCACATGACAGACATATATGTGCATTTAATTCTCATCAGGGCTCTGCCCTGATCTATATATTATTTACTTAATTAGCATTTTTTAACCTTAATGGCAGACCGGTCCAAATTGATCTTTTTTACACTATGACTTGGGCCACAAGGCAAGTGGAGCTATGGTCAACCAGTTAAGGCAATCAAGATAAAATATACATGAAACCGTGTTAAAGTACAGCTGATATACGTAGCACACAAAGAGCATAAAATGATGCAGATTAGTTACTGGGCTTTTATTCAATGCCAAGCAGTTCAAAGAGAGCCACTGCTAAATTCCTAATGTCCCAAGACTGACTGCAGAAAAAAACAAAATAAACCTGTTAGCATATATGGCTGATCCAAAAAAATATTCAACATGTTAATGTGTAGATTTAACAAAACAGTAGACATCAGCATCAGTTGTTCACCTTGCAACACAACTTGAGGGTGTAATTGCCAACCTTGGTCAGGTGTAAACTAGATAAGCTTTAAGCTCGTCAATTACATTATCCTCAACCACTGCTTTCAGCTGAGAATCATTGTCAGTGTGGTTTGCATTAATAGACCAGCACTGAGTCAACGTTTTCTGGCGTTTTAATATTTTTTTAGGTTTTGTGACAATGGAGTTAGTAAACTTAAGAGGAGTGTGGTCAGCAAATCCCCCATGACACTGCAGGAACACTTACCCTCATGCAAAAATACCTTTCTTCCACATAATTGAAGATTCTCAAATAGTCTGTTTTGTCCGGGTAAAACTACAATCAATCAATGTGGGCTCATCCAGATGTAGTGCAACCATCTTTGCCAATACAAAGTACTGCTATTCTTCTTTCAGCTTTTCCCAGTTAGGGGTCACCACAGCGGAACTCCGGTCCGCTAATGATTGGCAGTAGATTTTTACGGTGCCGAGGTGCCAGCTCAACGCCCAACCTTCAACAAAGGCATGCCCATTCACGCATGTCTTTTGAACGCCACTCGACCGCGGGGTGGACATGCAGACTCCACACAGAAGGCGCTCCGGCCAAGAATGATGTCAAAACCATGCATGACTACAGAAATGAACTATATACCCAGAAAGTTGCATGAATTGTATAAAACACTGTCAAACAAAGGTAATGAGAAAAGTTTATGTAGATTACTCATCTGATTCAGAAAATAGCTCAAATAAAAAGTACTATGCAGATATTCTGGAAAAATGAAGCAATGGAAAGAAAGAGAAATCACTATGAAACCAGAAGAAAGTGAGCTAATGCAGAGAGCTGCACTCTAGAACAAAAAAGCAACATAAGCTGAAAAATAGTGTACATTCCCTCCAGTACAGCTCTCTTGAGTGTGTACCTTTAACTCCTAGTGGGTGTGGCTTGAGCCTTTAAAAATGAAGTTATTACCTTACAGTTCTAACAAATACTCATTGACAGAGGTCAAATATCAATACAAATGTGTTTGTTGTCATGTATGATTCAAGATAAAATATTCTGAGACCTTATAGGTAGCATGGTTTTGACATTAATAATGTAAATATGAATAAGCAATATTTGACACCTAGAGGAGCAGTAGGAGGTAACTGCAGCAACATCTGGAGGTGCATTCAGCTGTAATGAGTTAAATTACAGGATAGAAATAGTAAGACTAAGAGTCATTACCAATAAATTATCATAGAAAATGCACTGAATGTAAATGATGAAGTTGCCCAGGCATTGTCAAATAAGCAGTGAACCTCAGAACACTGGAAAAACCTACTTTACAAAATTTGAAGACTTCTCTTTGATGTCTGAACAACTTCAGCTGAGTAGTGGAAAACCCATGACTAAATATGTGTACAAACCTATCATTATGAAAAAACAAGGTATAAGATGGCACATTTGACCCCTTAATTGCTGAGAATTTTCAGAAGGTCTGTCCCAAGAATACTAACTCTTTTTGTCTATTTTTGCTCTTTGTACTTAAAAGCCTTTGTCCCCAAAATGGTTAAACTTTTATTCAAGAAACTTCCTGGGAATATTATTGGCATAACTGTCTACAGAGCACTGGGCTGGCTCCTACCCTCAAAGGCAAAGGAAAGTACATTTGCCTCTCCAATTCCCATAAATGAAAACGGTTGAGTACATCAATGTTGCAATACTAATTTTTTTGATCTTCCAGCTGTACAGAAGCCTGAGGCAGGCCCAAATACTAAAGTCTTTTACCAATCTCCAGCTGGTAGACGTCTGTGTTGACTAACATCAGGACGTCAGGGTATAAACGGGGTGTCAGATGGTGACATCTTCAGGTCTTTCTCATGTACACTGAGGAGGCTGATGGTCCTGAGGTGGAGCAAGACCTTCCCAGTTGTACTAAGTATGATTCAGGTACCCTGACCTAAAGGTAAGGAAATGAATGGGTGGGAAGGGGAAGATGGGAACTACCCCAACCCAAAATAAAAATGAGGTGGAGGTGGTGGAAAGGAACTGCAACATTGATCTACTCAAATATCAACAATTATGGTAACTGGAGACAACTGTACTATGTTCATCCCAGTTAATGTTGCAGTACTAATTCATGGGAAGACTCCCAATGCTTTGGAAACTAGTCATCTGTTACATTGCATCTAAATATAGACCTTATACCTCTCCAGGCTTATATCTAGATATAACTCATACAGCTAAGGCTACTGCAGCAGTGATTATTCGAACATCTCCTGTTATGGTAAGTTCAACTTACACAACTGCACTTTCACCACTACAGGTGAGGTTGAGGATCTCTTACAGAAGAAATTACTAAATATATTATACATTTGGTGCTTAAGCTCCACTGCAGTATCAATTCAATGACAGAAGGCCATATCAAAACAAATTTTAATAGATTTCTTTAACAAGGTCATAATAGTAAAGATCAGTGAAGGCCATGTTAAATTTTAACAGGATTTATTAAATTGGGCCATAATAGTAAAAGTAAGTGGATGATGTATACTTGTAATATACCAAGATCTCAAGGTGGTATACCAAGACATTGCACACCTTCTGACAAAGTCCAGTATATGAAAGACCAACAAACAAGTTGGTCGGCTATGAGGTAGGGCCAAGAATGGTGTCTTGTTTTAAAAGCTGTCTGAACAACAGGATGCAGAAAGTACAGTTGTGTACACTTACCATAAATGTAGATGTTCGAGTGTGCTCACTGTTGTAGTCAAAAATGTAGATGTTCGATTGTATTCACTGTTGCAGTCATCACTTGTGGAGGTTATCCCTGCTGTGGTAGCCCTCGGCCTGCCCGAATACCAGAGTCAATGTTTTTCTGCGTCGGCTGTTCTTGCTTGTTGACTGACGTCAGGTTGTCAGTGCTATAAAGCAACGCAGCTGACACCATTACATCAGTTTTTCTTGCCCCAACCAGTCAGAAGCCCCAGGAAATGTGGTAAAGTGGTCCTGGTGGCAAAAAGCCACCATAAGAAGGTTAGGTCTCCCTAAGTAAAGAGGATATAAGGGGGAAGGAGGGAGGGAAACCAAGACTGCAACACTGAATACACTCAAACATCTACATTTATGGTAAGTGTACACAACTGTACTATGTTCTTCGTGTTTCACTGTTGCAGTCATCAACTGTGGGAGGATTCCCAAGGCAGAGGAGAGGGGTGGTAGGATTATTAAGAGACCTAGACCTGGGTTAGCAAGCCCTGCAGCACTGCAGAGGCAAACCCTGTCCTAGCCATAGAGAACAGAGGTAGGTTGTAATGCTTTGTAAAGGTGTGGACAGAATTCCAGGTGGCAGCTTCCAAGATGTCCCTGGTGGGAACTCATCTGAGGAATGCTGTAGAAGTGGAGGCTGCCCTAGTGGAATGGGTGTGAACCAACTTAGATGGGGGTTTCCCATGTAATCTGCAGCAGAAATGGATGCAGTGTGATATCCATTTGAAAATAGTTTGCCTGGAAATGGGATTACCCTCTGCCTCTGGGGCAAAGCTAACAAGAAGTTGGTCTGTTTTCCTGAAGGCTTTGGTATGGTGCAGGCAGTATCTGAGCTGTCTGTGCACATCTAATGAGTGCAGAATTCTTTTGCCCTTGTTCTGAGGGTTAGAGAAGAAGGTGGGTAGATGTATGGCCTGGTTGAGAGTCACATTAGACACCACCTTGGGCATAAAGGATGAGTTAGTCCTCAGGCAGACCCTGTCTGCATGGAAAATGATGAAGGGCTCAATGGCCAACAATGCCTGAAGTTCTGAAACCCTTCTGGCTGAGGTGATAGCTAATAGGAAGGCAGTCTTCCAGGAGAGGTACTTCAGTTCTGCTGAAGCAGCAGGTTCAAAGGATGGTAAGGTTAGTTTTTCCAAAACATAATTCAGGTCCCAGGCTGGTGTGGGTGGCCTTCTGGGAGGTCTGATCTTAGAAGCCCCTCTGAGGAATTGTTTAATCAAAGGATGTGAGAACAGGGGCAGGTCTGTATACAAATGAGATTAAATGGCTGAGGCACGGATCTTAATTAAAGAGAAGGAGAGGCCACTATTGAGTAACTCCGCTAGATAGTTCAGGATAAGAGGGATGGAAGGTTGAGGGGAACTGCCTCCTCTGGACTGGCTCCAAGAGCAGAATCTTTTCCATTTCCCTGTATAAGATTTTCTGGTGCTAGGCCTTCTGGCCTCTGTTATAATGTCTAGGACCTGTTTGCTTAACAGGGGCCCCATGTTTGTTTTTAGAGTATAAGCCATGCTGACAGTTTGAGTCTGTGTGCAGCATTTCCCTCCCCACCTCAGTCAAGAGGTCTGAGATCAGGGGAAGCTGCCTGGGAGGCTGTGATGTGAGGCTGTGCAGTAAGGGGTACCAATGCTGCCTGAGCCAATCTGGAGCAATGAGGATGGCCTTTGGTCTCTCCTCCCTTATCTTGATCAGTACCTTGGGAATAAAAGGCAGAGGAGGGAATGTGTACACAAAGGAGGGGTTCCAGGGGAAGGTCAAGGCATCCACCTTTCACGCTAGGCGGTGATACTCCCTGGTACAGAATTTTTTTAATTGGTGGTTGAGGTGCAAAGTATAGAGATCCATCTCTGGAGTTCCACACACCTGAGTGACTTGCAAAAAGATTTTTCTGTGGAGCTGCCATTCGTGGGAGTTCAGTAAGTTTCTGCTTAAGTGGTCTGCCAGGGAGTTGTTGATCCCTGGTAGGTATTGGTCTATACAGGGGATCAGGGGGAGAGAGGTCTCTAGAGGCTGAGAATGCTTGACACCAAGGTTCTTTAGATATCACTGAAGTTTTCTCATGTGAAGCCTGGCCAGAGGAATTAGAAGGATGCAAGATGCCATGTACCCCAAAGGCTTGCAGGAACTTCCTCGCTGTGAGGTGACTTCTGGAAGCCAGCTGGGTAAAGTAGAGAGGCAGGAAGCTCTGTTTTTCTGGGGATACGAAGGCCACTTGCGATTTTGTGTCCAGTAGTGCTCCCAAAAAAATGATCCTCCTGGAGGGTGTTTGCTTTGCTTTCTTTTCATTGATAGTGAACCCTAAAGGAAGTTAGGAGTGTTTTGACAAAGAAGAGGTCCTGGAGCAGCTTTTCTTTGCACTCGGCCTGAATGAGGCAGTCATCCAGATAAGGGTAAATAGTACAGTTTTGTACCTACCATAAATGTAGATGTTCGAAGATCCACATTGCTGCAGTCCTTACACTTGGGTAGTCCGCTGTCCTCGGTCAGCCCGAATATCAAAGTATAAGGCTGACGTCGGTCAAGGTGCATTTGACTGACATCAGGACGTCAGGGTACAAATGCGCATGACCGACGTCATATCCTCAGTCTTTTCTTGCCCCAGAAGTCAGAAGACCCTAAAAATAAAGGTCAAAACCAAAAGACAGCAAACAAACAAACAACTATCCTAGCACTGAAAATATGTACAATATATACAATATATACAATATACCTCATACTGACAACCCAACCCACACAACCGCCTCTAACTACAGAGGGGAAGGAGGGAGGGTAAATTGGACTGCAGCAATGTGGATCTTCGAACATCTACATTTATGGTAGGTACAAAACTGTACTATGTTCTTCATCTCACATTGCTGCAGTCCTTACACTTGGGTAGAATCCCAAAGCAGAGGTAAGGGAGGATGGCCAAACTATAAGGAAGCAGGAGCTGCCAAAATGCCCTGCAAAACAGCAGTGGCAAAACCAGCCCTGGATTTAGAGTAAAGTGGTAGGTGATAATGCCTAGAAAAGTATGCACTGAACTCCAAGTAGCTGCCTCCAAAATATCCTTAGTTGCCACCCCTCAAAAAGCTGTCAAGTGGCAGTAGCCCTAGTGGAATGAGGCCTAATCCCAGCTGGAATCTCCTTGCCATGATGGGAATAACAGAAAGCAATGCAAAACCCAGTCCACTTAGAAATAGTTTGTTTTGACACAGGCTTGCCCTGAGAACTCAAAGCAAAAGAAACAAATAACTGCTGAGACTGCCTGAACCCTTTAGTTCTGTCCAAATAATATCGCAACTGCCTGTGTACATCTAAAGTGTGCAAAATCTTTTCCCTTTATTTTGGGGATTTGCATAAAAAGTAGGCAAATGAATAGTTTGGTTTAAAGCCACACTAGAACCACTTTAGGCATAAAGGAAGGATTAGTACGTAAAGATACCCTATCCTTATGGAAAATTAAGAAAGGCTCAACCGCCATAAGGGCCTGCAACTCAGAAACCCTTCTTGCAGAGGTAATAGCCAACAAAAAAGCAGTCTTCCATGATAAAAACTTTAATTCAGTAGTAGCTGCAGGCTCAAAAGGTTGTAGAGTGAGTTTCTCCAACACAAAATTGAGATCCCAAGCAGGAGCTCTTCGTGGGGGTCTTATATTCTTTGCCCCTCTAAGAAATTGCTTGAACAAAGGATGAGAAAACAATGGTGGGTCACAATCATAGTGAGCCGAAATTGCTGCAGCATGAACCTTAATAGAAGAGAAGGACAAACCTTTGTCCAGTAACTCAGTAAGATATTGAAGAGCCACACTTAAATTAGGCTCAGAAACATCAAAATCCTTTGCTGCACTCCAAAATAAAAATCTCTTCCATTTATCTGCGTACACTTTCCTTGTACTAGGCCTTCTAGCTTCCAAAATAACATTCAAAACTTGCTGTGGAAGTGGAGGCCCACTATGGTTCAAAACAGAATATGCCAGGCTGTTAGGTGCAGAGAGTGAAGCTTGACATTGAGCAAATGACTGTCCTCCTGAGACAATAGGTGTGGAATCGAAGGCAAAGGCCATGGAGGCTTCCGTACCAGGTTTCTCAGTAATGGGTACCAATGCTGTCGAGGCCAATCTGGAGCTATCAAAATCATCCTTGGCTTGTCTTGTCTGGCCTTTAGTAGTACCTTTGGGAGGAGAGGCAGAGGCGGAAAGGCATACACATGAAGATTGCTCCAACTGAAGGAAAGAGCATCCACTTTCCAAGCTGTGGGATGAAACCTTTTGTGCAAAACTTTGGCAGCTGGTGGTTTAGAGGAGAAGCGAACAGATCTATGTCTGGAGTTCCCCATGACACTGTCAATTTCTGAAATACATGAGGATCCAATTTCCACTTGTGGGGATCCATAATTAGCCTGCTCAACACATCTGCTAAGGAGTTCTGTGCTCCCGGCAGAAACCTTGCCTGAAGATTGAGCTGTAAACTGAGAGCAGTCTCCCACAAAATCATTGCTTGCCTGCATAGAGGATAAGAATGTGTTCCCCTTGCTTGTTGATGTACCACATGACAGTTGTGTTGTCTGTTAGAATCAACACCTGCCCTGGAAGAAGTAAATCCTTGAAAGCTATTAATGCAAACTGGACTGCTAACATCTCCTTCAAGTTGATATGTAGATGTTGTAGTCTGGCAGGCCACTTGTCTTGTATCCACTTTCCATTTAGATGAGCTCCCCAAGCTTTGTCTGAGGCATCTGTCGTTAAAATCTGACTCGCCTCTGGCCGGGTCACAGAGAGTCCCTTGTTTAGGTGACATTCCTGGGCCCACCACAAAAATTCCTTTTGAATGCAAGGTATTATTTGAATGACAGTGTCCAGATCCTGGCAGTGCTGTGTCCATACATTTTGAGATACCATTGTAGCTTCCTCATATGCAGTTTGGCATTGGGAAGCACCAGAATACAAGATGCCATGAACCCTAAGGCTTGAAGGACTGTCCTTGCAGTCAGCCTGGACTGATGAGATAGTTGATGGAAGTAAAGGGAAAGATTCTCTTGTTTGTCCGGGGTTAAAAAGGCCATCTGGGATGCTGTATTCAGTCTTACACCCAGAAAGCACATGTCCTGAGAGGGTACTAGACTGGACTTTATTTCGTTCACAGAATACCCTAGGCATCTTAGCACTGCTATCACATATTCCAAATGATGAAGAAGCTCGTCCCTTCCTTGAGCCAGAATCAGGCAATCGTCCAAATAAGGATAGATCTGAATTCCTTTTAGCCTGAAGAAAGCTATCACTGGAGCCAGAACTTTCGTGAACACTCTGGGCAGTAGATAAGCCAAAGGGCAATGCAGAGAACTGATAGTGAGAAGTCCCAGCTCGAAAACGCAGATACTTCCTGCAACTTAGTCTGATAGGAACATGAAGGTAAGCCTCCTTGAGATCCAAAGTTACCATCCAATGATCTTTGCCCAGCAGAGGTAAAAGCTGCTGTAACGTCAACATTTTGAACTTGGGAATGTCCAGATAAGTGTTGAGGATAGATAAATCCAAAATTGGTCTCCACGTGTTCCCCTTCTTTGGTACTAGGAACAGGCGAGAATAAAATCCTAGGCCCACTTCTGGCATAGGGACCGGCTGTATGGCCCCTATTTGGAGTAACAGAGAAATTTGCTTGTGAGCCTCTATTCTTTGTTGAGGAGGAACGTCTGGCATGCCTTTGAAAGGAGGCAAGGTATGGAAATAAAACCTGTAACCGTGGTGTATGATATCCAATACCCATCTGTCTTGGGTAATTAAACTCCAATTTTCTTTGAAAAGTGCCAACCTTCCTCCCAAAGGTGCTGCCAGACGAGAAGGCTCTGGCAGCTGAAACGGTAGGTCATTGGGTCTGTTTACGAAAGGACTGACCCCTGCCCTCACCTGAAGATTGTGCAGGAGAACTCCCTGTTCTAGGCCTGAAAGAGCCCTGAGCTCTGCCCCTACCACGTCTAGATCTACCCCTAGACTGGGAATCATAAGAAGGATACGTCCACCCCTTAGTAGGCCAATTTCTACTAAACTTTGGAGGTTGAACCTGCAAAAAATCTTTAACAGTCTGCATAGACTTAGCCTTGTCTTCCATTTTCTTTAAAACTGCCTCAACAGGAGAACCAAACAACACATCAGATTGTAAAGGAGCATCTAAAATCCTTGTTTTAACATGGTCAGATAAATTTTGATCCCTCAGCCAGGCGTGCCTGAAGAACTGACCCAGTGGCAGCCACCCTAGACGAGGCCTGTACAGCATCAAAACCACATTGCAAAGAATGCTTACCCACCTGTTCAGAAACATGTACTAAATCTTGCAACTCTTTACAATCAATACCTTCCGCCAGAGCATCAACCTTAGACTTCAATTGTGAAAGTAGATAGTTTTGGTATTTCAACATGTGAAACTGGCAATTCAAAGCCCTCATAGCTAGAGTGGAAGAAGTATAAACTTTCTTTCCCCATCTATCCAAGGCCCTGGCTTCTTTATCTGCAGGAACCGGATTCTTGACAACAGAAGCCTTAACACCTTTAGGCCCCTGGCTAACAGTTTCTGGGTCTGCCCTAGGACTCTTAAAAGATACTTATGAGCTTCAGGCACCCTGTAATACCTATCCGGTTTAACAGGAGCAGGAGGCAAAGAATCAGGATTAAGAGAAGCCTCTGTAAAACATCTTCCACTACATCCAAAACAGGAGGTATAGCCAAAGGCCTATGCTGGGGTAAAACAAAAATTCCCTAAGCCTTTTCCTGGAATCAGAGAAGTCCTGGCCTTCCCACTTAAAATGCTCCCTCATGGAATGAAGAGTTTCTGAAAAGAAAAATCCTCAGGAGGAGAAGCAGAAGGAGTAGAATCATCCACATCAGAATCAGAATAAGGAGAGTACTCCTGCAAGTCTTCAGCCAAGACTCTGAAACATCCGAAGCCTGCTCAAAACTCCCTAGCTCAGGCTCCACCCTAGGTCTCTTATCAGGAGGGGCAAAGAACCCTAATCAAAGTAATCAAATCTTCTGCCATTTTAAGCATATGCTTCTTGGGCACAGTTCCCGAAGAACTAGGGGTGACACCAACTGAAGCTAAACCTGGCCTGCCTCTGGGAGAAGCCTTGGAAACAGAAGGAGAGGGCCTAACCACCCTAGGCAGGGAGGGAGTATAGTAACCTGAGAAGCCCCATCAGCCTGACCTGCCTCCTGAGAGGCCACATCCTGCAATAACAAAGTCTCTCCCTGGGATCCCAAAGAAACCTCCGGTGGAACCACCGGCTCCACCGACACCTCTAAAGAACCGGCGTCCGCACGGACGGTTCTTCTAGCCTAGGCTTAACTGCTTTGTCCTTGCGCTTCTTGAAGAAGCGGGCCCGGAGCATCCGACGGCATTTTATAATTGCACCGCTTCAAGACTAACCTGGGACAATCTAATCTTCTCTTTATAGTGCGCTTATTGAATCTAGCACAAGAGCGACACCCAACAACGTCGTGCTCAGGCCCTAAACAAGGAATACACAAAGTATGGTAGTCTCTATGCGGTATCTGTTTCCCACAAGAAATACAATTATTCACTTTTTCTGACATCCGGTAAACCACTGAGGCAAGAAAAACTAAAATATTCCCCAACGGGTACTTAGCCAACTTTGACTCGGTCTGAAACTCCGAAATCGAACAATTTCAGAACGCCAACCGGCACTTGCAACGCTGCTTCTGCATCGGACCATGCGGCAAAAAAGACTGAGGATATGACGTCGGTCATGCGCATTTGTACCCTGACGTCCTGATGTCAGTCAAATGCGCCTTGACCGACGTCAGCCTTATACTTTGATATTCGGGCCGACCGAGGACAGCGGACTACCCAAGTGTAAGGACTGCAGCAATGTGAGATGAAGAACATCTGAATATTTCTCTGTCTGCAAAATGCTATGGCCAGGGCTAAGCATTTGGTGAATACCCTGGGACCAGTAGATAAGTCAAAAAGTAGCGCAGAGAACTGAAAGTGCTGTGAGCCTGCTCTGAAGTGCAGGAATTTCCTGCAGGATTCTCTTATGGGGATGTGGAGGTAGGCATCTTTTAGGTCTAGGGTCACTAACCAGGCATTTTTTGTCAGCATAGGCAGCAACTGCTATAAAGATAGCATTTTGAATTTGGGGACCACCAAGAAGGTGTTCAGAATGGGTAGATCCAGGATGGGGTGCCAAGTGCCCTCTTTTCTGGGAACCAGGAACAGACTGGAATAAAAGCTTTTACCTGTTTGATCTACGGGAACAGGTTCTACTGCCCCCTGGGATATGAGAGTTTGGACTTGTTTCAATGACTCTGCCCAGTGATTTGGAGGTAAGTTTGGGTACCCTCTTGGAATTGGAAGTTCGTTGAAACAGAATTTTTATCCCTGAAAAATTATCTTTAAGACCCATTGGTCTTTTGTTACAGAAAGCCAATTTTCTTTGCAGAGGGAGAGCCTTCCTCCTAGCTTTTGGTGAGTGAAAAGAGGGCAGAAGGGAGTCACTGAGAGTTTCTGTCATAGAAGGATGACTTAAAACTCTCTGCCGTTGGGGAGGAGGTAGTCCAGTGTTTGGTTCTCCGTTGTCCCTGGGATAGTGGCTTGGGTGGTCTGTCCCTGCAGGGCTTACCTTGCCCCTGCCTGCTACGTGCAGGAAAGGACCACTGCTTAGAGGTGAAATTCCTGCTGAACATAGGAAGTTGAACCTGAAAGAAATATTTTACTGTTTGCATAGATTTTGCTTTGTCTTACATCTTTTTAAGCACCTCTTCGGCTTTTACTCCAAACAAGCAGTCCTTATCCAAGCGTGCATCAATTAATTTAGACTTTATGTCCAGGGAGAGGTTGTTCTTTCAACCATGCATGTCTCCTAATGACAGATCTCGACACTGCTGCCCTGCTTGAGGCTTCTAGTGTGTCATACCTTCAGTACAAAGAGTGTCTGGCCACTTGATAAGTAGAGTGCAGTAAATTTGCTAACTCTTTCGAACTGGCACAGTCAGGAAAGATAGAAATATTTTGCTTTAATAGTTCCAAAGTGTGTTGTTGATATTTCAACATATGGAACTGACAGCTGAGTGCTCTGATAGCTAAGATTGCAGAGGTGTATACATTTTTACCCCATCTGTCCAGAGCTCTGAATTCCTTGTCAGAAGGAATAGGATTCTTTGTGGAACTACCCTTAGCTCCTTTTTGGTCCCTGTGTAATGACCTCTGGTGCTGCAGCAGGATTTCTGTGCAGGTATTTGTGAGAATCCGGTACTCTGTAATACCTGTCAGGTTTACTGGGAGCAGGTGGGAGAGTGTCAGGGGCTAAGCTGGATTCATGGAAAACATCATCCACCACTTCTAAGATGGGGGGATGGCCAGGGGTCTGTGCTGGGGCAGGTCTAGAAACTCTCTTAGTCTTTTCTTAGACTGAGGGAAGTCCTGAGATTCCCAGTAGAAATGTTCCCTGAGGGTGTGAAGGGTTTCCCCAAAGGACAGGTCTTCCGGTGGGGAGGCAGAAGGAATGGATTCCTCTGCATCTGAAACTTCATCAGTAGCTAGAGGCTGTTGTTCCTCTTCAAAATCTGAGTAATCAGATTCCTCAGAATCCCGGTCTGTCATTATTTCAGGAGAAGGGTGTCTTTTCCTTTCTGAAGTTGTGGCCTGACCACCCCTGATAAGGGAGACAAGATCCTCTGCCATCTTAAGCAGCTGGGCCTGGGGTGGTAGAGCAGGAGCAAGATGGTGACTAGAGGTAGATTTTCTAGGAGTGGTCTGGCTTCTAGGCCTAAGAGCATCCATCGGTCTGAGAGAAAAGGTAGTCGGAAGAGAAGACGTCAGTTTTTGTCTAGAATTGGCTTCCTCGGAAGCCAGTGCCTGCGTTGCGCGCCTCCAGACCCAACCGAAGCAGAGACAACCAAAGGCTCGGAAGAAGAAGAAGATTTCTGCTGCATACCGGACTCTGAAATGGTCATGGTAGAGGCCTACGTAGATAAAGTATTGGGTATCAGGGGCTGTGAAAGAGCCTCAATGAATTCCGGAGAACTGACACCCTGCTTACCGGGAGCATCGTTGGAAGGCTTAGCCTTGTGTGGTCTGTCTCTAGCTTTATGTTTTTTTGGAATGTCTACTGATTGCTGGCTGACAGACACCATTTCGGAATTCGAAGAAAGAAGATGAAAATGCCTGTCTACAATAAGAGCTCTATGATGAATGGTTCTCGCGTTAAAGAGGGCACAGAATCAGCAATGGGAGACGTCCTGGTCTGGGTCTAAACAAGTGACGCAGTATGAATGGAAGTCACGATGTGGGATCTGCTTTCCACAGGCAAGATAATTGTTAACTTTTTCGGACATCGCTTAGTGCAAGAAAAAAGCTTTAGACGTTTCCAGCTGTAATTCGAACCCTGGTAGCAACCGACCGGCACACTTGCGAACTGCTTCTGCTATGGGCTCCACAGCAAGAAAGACTGATGTAATGGCATCAGCTGGCTTGCTTTATAGCACTGACGACCTGACGTCAATCAAGCGACAGCAGCCAACGCAGGAAAACATTGACTCTGGTATTTGGGCCAGCTGAGGGCTACCACAGCAGGGATAACCCCCACAGGTGATGACTGCAACAGTGAAACACAAAAAACATCTGTACTGTCAGAAAAACAAATTCACAGAGAAGGTGATAAATGGAACAGCTGTTATACTTGCAGGTTTACTTCTGAATCCAGTCATGTACAATATCTACAGCAATGATAATGCAGAAGTACTGGAAAAAAATGATGTCTCTTTGCAGACAGCACAGAACACTGCAATGACAACAGTACACACTGTACACTATAAAGAATGGAACGGTCTGTGCAATACTAAAGAAACGGTCAGCTGTGTATTAGTTTAGCTTCAGTGGAAACAAGTGGCAAAAACATACACAGGTAAAAACAATCATCAGTGAAAGACCACTTATGTGGTAAGCTACTGAAAGCAGCTAAAACAGAAAGGCATCTCAGTATATTACATCACTATACCTAAAAGTGGACAAGTGAGCAGTTAGTGTGAAAAGTCAGCACAGAATACTAGGAGTATTCTGAGATACATGGAAAAGACATTACTAAGACAACATGGACAATTCATTTTTCCCTCTTCATGCAAAAAGTAAAATAAAGAACTGGAATATTGCATATTATACTGGAGATGACGTGTTTTACAAGGATGCTGGCAACAATAACAGTATATCAATGCATCAAAAGACAAGAAATGAAAATAAGGCAAAGGAATTTAATATGTGCACACTATATGACGTTTACAGGGAGGGGAAGAAAGCAAACGTTTAAAACATCTCATGGAAAGTAGTGATATACAAGAAGGTTGCATTTTTTCAGAGAAAATATACATTACTAAGGAGGTGAAAACTGAAGACATTGGGAGGTGGACCGTGGAATGGTGCGAACAAGCAATTTTATACAGATGGTTGTGTATGTAAGGAACATCACAAACACTGCAGATGTACTGAAAAAGTATGACATAGAGGTAAAGCAGCTCTAGCTTGATACTGAAAGAAATATATGTGGTAAAACTAAATTTCAATATATCCAGAAGCCAGGAAAACAGGCAGACCAGGAGACCAAGCAAGTCCTCATTTACTTAAAAGTTTTGTATAAGTGAACAGCCCACTATCCATGCACATTTTCATTTTTTTACTAGGATACAAGTAAATAATGTGACATGAAAATAAGAATTTACAGTATCAATGAAATTCCATTTTTATGAGATGAAATCTGGAAATTATACACATGATTTTAAGTGCAATTTCAAATCATTACTATTATTTTGTTATAATTTAGTAGTATATGTATATAACTATATTTATACATCTATATGTCACACACATACACAAGCAAAATTAAAACATTTATGTATACAATGCAAAGCAAGCTGATTGAATAAAGTAGCAAACATACACAGAAATTAATGCTGTGGTGAATAGGAGTGCTTTAGTCCAAAGTGCCAAATTCCATGAAAAGCCAGTGTTTTTATGATACTTTGGCAGTCCATATTTGGAATTTATTGTTATTTTTCCAGAAAAATGGAAAACCAATGTCCTGCAATTATTATGTGACCTGCTGGCACCTGTATGCTTTGCTGTAAATGAATAATAAAAATACCTTTATTACTGAAGTCATCAATCATTACTATTTCTGCCAAATATCTTCTGGGTGTCCTTTTGATAACACTGTGAACTGTCCTCATAAGGGTGGACCAGCCTTCATTATGGAAGACGATGACAACGCTGGTAGTAAGAAGGTTTTCATCATAATGCCAATATTTACACCTACAAAAAACAAAGGCAAGTCACCAACCTTAACCATATTAGTAAATTTTTGGAAATAAATGACTATGTACAGCACCAAAAATGTTCCGCTTTGACTCTTTGCTTGAAAGAAACATGACAAGTAATTCAGATTTAGCAGTAATGTTCTTAAACTTAAGCATAATAAATATAATTGTTGCACACTCTCAGCGTTAACACAATACCACAAGGTTGCCATTATAGTCCAATCTGCAGCTGTAAACATTAATAAACGTAAGTGGCATGTAGCTCAGCCACACCAAGGACTGTCATTTGCCTGAAAGGTCTATGGAGTTACATGCTTGACAACAATTATGCTATTTATTTTTTATTGCATTTGTTGACTAGGATGATCTGACTGGCTCCATAAGACCCCTTTTTCAGTGGAGGCTTGGACAGAAAACTTATAGTTATCACGGTTATGTTAAAATTCAGAAAATATTAGCATACACACTAGGTGTACAAAATTTCAGTAGGATACAATGGGCTTAGAATATTGCAAAACAAATGTGGAAACAAAAACAAAAAAAAAAATCCTTGAGAACAATGATGGCTGGTATAAAATGTGCAAACAGGCTTGCAGTGTATATACTAGTACATAAAAATGTAAAGGGTGATGCAGAGATTAGGAAGTAGTAAGGCTGATAGTACTAAGGAAGTAGGATTAGTCTAGTACAGTTTGATGAAAAAAAGAGTTGAGAAAAACAGACGCAAAGTTATGCTAGCCAAGGATTGAGGACGGTTAGGGCCAAGAGCTTATCAGATGATTCTTAAGCTAAACAAAACCCAAAAGTGTATACCCACAGGGTACAAAACTGATGAGAAACAAAGAACCACGTCCAAAGCAATGGGCGGAAGTTTAATCCAAAGTACATACGAATTCACTTGCTAAGCGCTTTCACCATTACAAATGGCTTCATCAGAGTAAATGAAAATCATCCATACCACATATTAAATACCTAAACAATTAGTTACACAACCAATAAAAAATCAGGTAGTTAATTACCTAAATAAATAATGTTAAATAGATGTAGAACACAGGAAGTATCCACGCACAATGAGAAACATTACCCTAACTAGCTATTAAAAAACAACTGTATAAAACATCTTGTCTAAATTGTGTACACTTATGTCTTTCCATCAAATAAAACTGACATGAAAAAATAATAAAAATAAAAATAATGATAATAAAAATAAAAATAATGATATTGTTGATAGTAATTAGAATAAAGCATGTAGGGGTATAGGAATACTTTCTATCCTCCTATTTATACTATATCCTCTTAGCCCTTTCTTTTAAAACAGGTTTTAGAGAAATATTTTCATTCAAACCTGGTGGCATTGTTGCATCCAAAATTATTTGCCATTTGTATTCCAATAATTCCACCTTCAACCTTTCATCCCCACCTCTTTCAAGTAATGTCACTCTGTCAATCACAAAGAAAATAAATTTCTTGAAATCAACACATTGTATACTATGCATATATAATGCATTATGGGTGTCCTGGTTTTTGATAGCCCTCTGGTGTTCTGCAATCCTGTCTTTTAACCTATGGACAGTTTTGCCTACGTAGAATGCATTGCATCTAACGCAGGTGGCAATATATACTAACTTCTGTGTGTTGCAACTACACCTACCGGGGCACCCTATGGTCTTAATATAATCAGACACCACCACATAAGATCCTTCATTAATGAACCTGCAAAATTTATAAGTTCCACACTTATACATCCTAGAGCACTTATAAGTAATTCTATTTCCCTCCAAAATTTCTTTGATATTCTTTCCCCTAGACTATATTATTTTGGGGAAATTTCCTAAATCTTTCCTCATAGTTTCATTAAACACTATATCCCAAGTTTTTTTTTCACTACTTCAACAACCCACTAGTGTCACTATTGTATTTCAAAATTAATCCCTTACCTTCAAGACTGTTGTTCTTTTGAACCATATCAATGTTGTTCCCCCCTAAGATAGGTTTATATATACTCCTCCTTTTCTCCAAAACCTCATTTCTAATTTTCAACAACATCTTTAGGGGATATCCCCTATCTAAAAAAGAAACCAATGAGAGTTTACACTTCCTTAATACAAGTGTCATCATCACTCATTATTCTTGAAAGTCTTATCATCTGGCCCTTCACTATTCCTCTTTTTTGATGAGAGGGGTGACAACTATTATAATGTAACAAGGAATTGCTATGAGAAGATGTTACTATGTAAATTATTTGCAAATTTTGTTAATTTGATGTCCAAAAATTCTATTTCATTTTCATTCCATTTACTGGTAAATCTAAAAAAAGTTGTAGTGGTATTTAGGTATTCAACAAAGGACATAGCACCTCACTACCCTTCCAAAGTATTAATATATCGTCAAGGAATCTGTTGCAAAGAGCAATCTTGTCATTATATGGCGAACCAAATACGTAATTTTCCTCCCAATATAGAAGAACCAGGTTGGCAAATCCAGGGGCACATTTAGCCCCCATTGCCACACCTGAAGTTTGTTGAAAGATTTCGCCTTCAAATGTTATAAAGTTGTTCCTTAAAACTATTTCCATACACGATGTCATCATATTAACTTTGGCAGCATTTAATTTGCCTCTTTTAAACAAATTCCGGGTAAAATATTCAACCCCTACATCCTGTGAAATTACAGTAAATAGATTAATGACATCTATAGTAAGAAAAGACCATTCAGTAATGTCATCAGAAATTCTGTCAAGTCTATAAAGGCAGTGCCAAGAATCTTTCAAAATATGTGGAACTTCAGCCACAACCTTCTGAATCCCTTCATCCACAAAGGCAGCCAAGGGTTCAGTCTTAGAACCCCGAGAAGAAACTATAGCTCTGAAAGGAGGATCTCTGGTGCCTTAATGTATTTTGGGGATACCAAAGGTGACTGGTGTGACTGGGTGTTCCACATTAAGAAAGTTGAATTCAATTTCAGTAAGTGCCCCCTGATATAGGGAATCAAGTAAAAACAGATCAATTTTACAATATGCTGTATGCAATTTGTTGATAGACAGCCTTTGGTAGGTTGTGTGGTCTTCTAATATTTCCTGCATTTTAGCTATATAATCAAATCTGGACATGATCACCACACCGCCACCCTTATCGGGTTTCATAATTCTCAAATCTTTATTGTTAGCTAATTCAAATAGAGCAACCTTTTCCTTGTGAGACAGATTCCGGACACAATTTGGCCCCCATTTGGTGTTATTCATGTCCTTAAGCTAAAGCTTAAAGGCTTTAAATGTGGGTTTTTGTTTTAGTGGAAGAGGGACAAAGTTCCGCATTTTGGCCACAAAGGAGGAGTAAAACAAGCTGCTGGTAGAATTATTTGATAACTTTTAGAAATAGCTTGTCTGTGGATTGTAGTAGTTTGGTTGGGCGATGCACTTTTGGATGTTATTCAGGCTGGGGCATTGTTCTGTTTTATATACAAGATTATGGGAATGGTCAGTTGTAAGAGGTGTAGAGAGTATGGTACCTCTAGCCAGCTGACTGCATGGCAGTGGTGGGATTTTATTATAGCATTGTTATTATGACTACTGATCGTGTGAGAATTAAGTTTTCCAGTTACATTAGATTGGGTGGTTTGCAGTTTCTATGCTATATGAGGGCAGCATATGGAAGAGTAGGGAGAAGGAAAGATGTGGAAGTGTGTTCCCTTGCATAGTCTGGAAAGGTTTGATTACTTTTGTCTGTATTATCTTTCATATGGTAGTCACATTTTAAATTTTCATCAACAGTGACTCCATGGGGCTAGAATAAGCATTCAATTTCAGTTTTTTGTTGTCAGAGGTTAAAGAATGGTTTCTGGTTAGCTACATATTCTGGGGTGAATAGGATTAGTTTGGTCTTCTACGGGCTGACTAAAAGCTGCTGGTTGCTGAGCCAGGTTTCAATAAACACAAGTGATTCATGAGTCAGCTGCTGTAGTTTGCCTAGGGCTTTGGGAGTGCAGGTGAGGACTGAATCATCAGCAAACTGAACAGTGCCAGAATACTTGCTTGTTTTATGGAGATCATTGAAAAAACTATTAAACAGGAGACCAAGGATGGAGCCTCTGGATATGCCTACTGATACTGGGAGAAAGGGAAGATGTTGTTCTTCCATTTTACGGACTAAGATCTGTTGGTCAAATATCTCCCAAACTAAGACAAGGAGTGAGATTCAAGGCCCATACAAGACAGTTTCTGAATTAGTTTTGTGTGGGAGATTCTATGAAAGCTTTAGATAGTTCTGGAAATAAGGTAAAGGTAAGGTTGCCTGCACTTCTAATTTGGTTCATGGTGGATATGAAGCTAAGAAGAGAAAAACTGAAATCATCACCTTTTGAACGGGCAGCCTACAATATTCCCATTCAAGGGAACGAGAACACGTCTGCCCTCCAAGCATAGCTGTAAGAATGTCTGGAACAGAATTTTTCTAACTGACTGTTTTGAAAGGAGGCAAACAGATCTATTAGAGTTGTTCCCACATCTGCACTAGACTCTGGAACACCACTACCATCAACTTCTACTCATGTGAGTCTGTACTCAGTCTGTCTGCTACAATGTTCTGCTCTGACAGGATGACTGATGCCTAAAGAAAAGCAGCACCGAGGGTAAGACCTCGTACTTCCTAGTTTTGTTGAGATACCACATCACTGTGGTCATGTCTGTAACTACAAGTAGAGGACCTGGAGTACAAGGTGGTGACGTACTTTCAAGGTGTGAAACACTGCTGAAATTTACTAGATATTGATGTGCTTCTGTGCATCCTTGGGTCCCCAAGTGACTAGCACTTGTATTCCCACTGACACAGCTCCCCAAACTAAGTTGGACAAACCGGTTTGGACAGACTATTAGTATTAGAAGGAGAAAACAAGCGCTGGACTGATACTCAGCTGAGTGCTACATCATTGCAATTCTCATTTAATGAAGGACAACCCTAGTGGAAGGAAGGTGCTGTGTCCAACAATTTCAGACATACCACTGAATTTTTCAAATGTGGAAGATGGGTCAGTGGTAAAATGAGAATCATGGAAGCCAACAGTCCAAAAATTTCTAGGAATTCTGTTGCTGACTTGACATTCCCCTGGGAGAATTCTAGAAACACCATCTGGTATGACAAGACCGTGCCTTCAGGAAGAAAACACAGATTTGTGTTGAAGCTGATTAAGCACCCCAGAAAAATGATTGCACTCATCTGGATGAATACTCTGCACAAATCAGCCAGAAGTATAAGTGCAGAAAAAAGTGAATGCCCAAAGTCTGACAGATGGCCAATACTGGAGCAAGGCATTTGGAAAACACTCACATTGCAGTGGATAGCTCAAAGGGAAATACAGAATATTGATGGCATGAACCAGACATAACAAATCTCAGATATTCCCTGAAGTGATGAGCCCTGGGAATATGAAGAAAGGCATCCATCAAGATCAGGGTCAATGTGAAGCAGTGGTGCAGGAACAGAAAAAGCACTGTCTGCTGGTTGAACATCTTGAACATGGGGTCCTTGACAAACATATTCAAAAAAGAAAGGTCCCATACCTATCTGTATCTGTATGACCGTTGGTTTTGGGAAACCACAAAAATAACTAGAGAAGAAACCTCTCGTTCTTTCAAAGAAGGGACCAGTCCTATGACCCCAGAATCCAGCATTTCCCACAGAATAGCAGAGAATAAGAAAATCTGTTCTGGAAGATGAAGGGGACCCCCCCCCCCCCAGCACTGAGAAGGACAATCTTTCAACATCCATATGAAATCCATGCCAACATTGTTTACCACCTCTCTATAGGAAACCATTGATGGTCAGGCCGTCTTGTAGAGAGCTAACTTGACAGACAATGCACTCAATGGGGGACTTAATAAAGACGTGTGCTGTTCCTCAGCATAGTCATAAGTTGGAGAGGGTATCCTTTCAAGGAAACAAACTTTTCTTGTTAGGCTTGGTGGAGTTGTCATCCTGGTTACTTTTCAGCTGGGACTTTTGCTTGTTAGGCTGATGAAAATTATCTTGTTTACAAGGAGGAAAACTTGGGACTAAGAAACATTTTCAATACACATTGCATTACTTTACCTCTGTTAACCCAGTGTTTAAGGATCTGATTAGCTGCTGTACCAAACACACAATCAGACTCAAAAGGAGCATTCATAATCTCATTTTTTTGACGTCAGAAAAATTCTGGGAGTGCAACCAAGCATGCCTCCTAATCACCACTGACAACGTTGCTCTTCTAGAAATAGTATCAGCCCTCCTCTAAGGCACTTTTTAGAGCATGTTTTGACACCTGAGAAACATCGGTCATAACATCTTTAATACAGACCTATTGCTGTGTAGGCAATGATGGAGCAAACTCATCTAAACTGTACATTTATCTTAAAAGCTTCCACATAAAACACTGGCAGTTAAACAGTTTACAAGCTACCATGCTGGACTGCACCAGCTACTTTCCCTAAGATCCTAGCCACTTGCCAGTTAATCTGAAGGACTCGGCACAAAAAGACATGGTTTTCTTATTAGCCAAAGTCACTGGGAACACTGAAGCAGGGTCTGGAGACAGAAGGACTTGGAGTCAGGCAAGGCCAAGCTTACCCAAAACTTCTTAAACCCTTTCTTAGGCAAGGACTTAATGAACAGAAGAGGACTACAAGCTTTCAAGAAGACCTCTCCCAATGCTGAAATCAAAGAAGGGAAAAGAAAAAAAAAAGTTATGTACTCACCAAACGTTCCATCTGAGATGTTGCTTTTCATTTGTCTTCAACCTGTGGGACATGGATTCAGGGCGGATCTGACATGGCCGCATTTCTTCAGCATTGGATCCGAGCTCCAAGCTCCTCTCCTACCCATAATGCCCGTCTCCTTCCTCCATTCAGATCGAGTTTGCTGCCCACCCATGGCATCCCAACCTGACTCAATGCCTTACTCCTACACACAATAATCCAGATAGTACCATAAGAAATAAGGAGTTATGCCAAAGAAAAGGCCATGTCTTTTCCAGCCAGACCACCACACAGCCAATGTAAGGCAGGGGGAAGGAGGGAGGGATGGTTGAAGATAAATGAAAAGCAACAACTCAGATGGAATGTTATGGTGAGTACATAAGTTCTTTATCTGAAGTTGTTGTTTTCATTTGCTCTTCAACCTATGGGATACAGTCCCCAGCTACTAAAACCCTGGGAGGCCCTCATGGAAGGATATTCCATAAAACGGTGGAGCCAAAGGATGCCCTGCTTCTGGAGAGAAGATCCAACTTGCAGTGGGTAATAAAGTATGTGAAGATGCCCAGGTAGCCACAGAGCAAATGTCATCCAAGGAAACTCTGGACCAAAAGGCAGCTGAAATAGCCATAAACCTAGTAGAATAAGAAGTTATGTACCTACCATAACGTTCCATGTTAGTTGTCTTCTTCTCGCCGCCTTTCTTTTTTTTTTTTGTCAAAAAACTTTTTATTGATTATTAAACAATAAGATATAACAATGACAGATTGAAAAACAAACATTACAATATAATTACAAAGGTTACAAATTATAAGAACATATAGACTATTTTATATAAGTTATACCTTATATAACTATATACAATATTTACAAAAAGTTGACCGAAATGCAAAACACTATCTAAATTTATATACCAAAGTCAAAAACAACATTAAATAGCCCAAAGTTTTTGTGACTCAAGACAAGATAAATGACAGACTAATCTATGCAGTTGATAATAAGTAAAACTTTTTCTAACATTTTGTTAGTAAGAGCCAGCTTTTTGGGACTTTTCACTAGTGTTTTCTGTGCAGAAATATATGAGTACGCCACTGACTAGAAATTTTCCCAATTGAGTTTGGTACGATCAAGCCAATTTTTAGTGATATAGAATTTTATGAGCATACATATATATTATCACATGAATATCCAATCTAGAAAGAGGTATTTGGGGTATATGAAGAATTGCTAATTCCCAAGATAAAGTGGATTTATGGTATCCCATTTTTTGCAAACGAACCTTCAATGAGGTCCAAAGTTTATGCGAGTGATGACATGACCATATAATATGCATTAGATCTGCATTTGAGAATGAACAGCATGAGCATGAGGAAGATTTACTGGGATTAAATTTATTAAGTTTAATAGGGGTGTGATAAGCATTATTATTTATCATTAGTTGGGTATAGTAAAGTTTCTTGAAGGGTGAGAATTCCAAAGTTGCTTTGATGGCAGAGATTTTCTGATTTATGTTCAATTGTGTGTTAAATCCATCCCAATATTTAGAAAAAAGACAATCTGATTTATGAATTATATCAATTAAGAGATTATATGATTTAGATATCATTTTCGTTGGAAGCAACAAAGTTTGTATCACCATGTCCAAATTAGTAAAATCTTGGTTTCTGGGTTTGATGTAAGCATATTTAGTAACAAGAATTTCTCTTAATTGTCGGAGAATAGAGAAATATTTACCTCTAACTTCCAAAATTTTGCAAAAGCTCGTTAAGGTTACATCTTTATACTTCAGAATATCCCATATATTAAGATTTTTAATTTGAGGAAAATGTGAGAGGTTAATCATATTATTATTTAGTTTAATATTAAGATTTAGGTGAATCGGCTGTAATAACTGAAAAGCATTGTCTAAATTAACATATTTTAGCAGCTCTTGAAATAATTTTACCTTCTGTTTTAAAGACTTTGAGAGTTTAAGAGTATCCATAACATCTATAGATAGAAATGGGAGAGCTGTTGAATTAAAGTTTTTGGTTAAAATATGTTGGTGCCATATCTTAGTCCAATTAGGAAGATTGTTGTAGTTCCCGACATTCACAGAAATGATAGATAATAATTTGTTAGCTGAGATAATTAAATAGTAAAGACGAAAGTTAGGTAAGCTTAGACCTCCTTTGCTTTTAGGAAGCAGTAACTTAGCGTATGAGATCCTAATTGATTTAGGAAACCAAATGAATTTAGCTAATTCCTTGTGGACCTTAGAGAAGAAGAATTTAGGGATTGTTTGATCAATAGAATTGAATTAAAAAAGAAGTTTAGGAAGAATATTCATTTTAATTATCGCTGCCTTGGATAGGAGAGAAAGGTTTAGCAGTTCCCATCTGCGTAAGTCAAGTACAATTGAAGACCATATTTTTATTAGATTATTTTGAAATGCTGAAAGACCATTATGTTGAAACTGAATCCCTAAGTATTTAATATTATCAGCAAATTGAAAAGAAGATTCAGGAAATAAATATACCTTGTGAGCACGAGGATTTATAGGAAAAATGTGGGTTTTTTTAGAATTAATCTTGTATCCCGAAACCTGTGAGAAACCGTTGACAGAATGAACTAGTTTTGAAAGATCTGTAGTAGGAGTTTGAAAGTATAGTATCAAGTCATCCGCAAAGGCTGATAAGAGAATATTAGTGTTCAGAACTTTAGGAATTCTATGAAAGGAATTTTGTGCTATATATAGTAACAGTGTTCTAAATATATGTTAAAAAGAAAGGAAGATAATGGGCAACCTTGCTTTGTGCCATTAGTAATCTTAATAGGAGTAGACATCTTTCTATTAATATATAAGAAAGTAGAAGAATCTTTATACAAGGTTTTGATTAATTCTATATATACAGTGGGTATATTAAAATGTTCCATAGTATTAAATAGAAAATTCCAGTTCACTCTATCAAAAGCCCCCATTGCATCAAGAATTAGTGCATATAAAGGATCATTATCTGTCTTGGTAAAATGTATTAGTGTGTCCAATGTCAAAGTATTGTCCCAAGTATATATCTATGGGATATAAAGCCAGCTTGATTTGGAGATACTATTGATGGTATTATTTTTTTTAATCTATTGGCTAAAAGAGAAGCTAAAATTTTTATATCACTATTAATTAGAGAAATAGGCCTATAACTATTTGGATCTGATTTTTCTTTAATATTTTTTAAAATTAGTATGGTTTTTGAAGTGTTCCAATATAGATCCGATATACCATTTGTCTTTACGTGTTCATAAACTTTAAGAAGAAAGGGTGCTAACACTTGTTTGAAAGCTTTAAAAAATTCATTTGTAAAGCCATCTGGACCAGGGGATTTACTATGCTTCAGTCTATCCATAGTTTCTATAATTTCTTGGGTATTTATTGGAGTTGTAAGTATATTTTGTTGTTCTTCATTTAATTTAGGGAATTTAGTAGTAGATAGATAACCCACCATATCCTGATTAGCTTTTAAGTCTACTCCTTTAGAGTATATCTCTGTATATAAAGAGGTAAAAAGTTGTAAAATATCCTCGTCAGTACTGTATATCTTATTCTCATATCGTATAGGTGTTATTCTAGGTAAGTTAAGGTTATTTTTAATTATTCTTGCTAAGGTTTTGGAAGGCACTTGCGCCCATTCAGAGTAAGTAGCCAACATTCTCTGTTCTGATATAGAGAGATTATGTTGATGAAGGAATAATAATTATTTTTGGGCTTCCAGAATTTGTTCATAATTCGAACAACTTGGATTTGTTTTATGCTGACTTTCAAGGGTTTGAATCCTTTCCTTTAAAAGAGACTTTTTATTCTTGTATTGTTTTTTTTTAATGTATGAGGCTTTGTTTATTAACATGCCTCTCAAATTTGCTTTGCACGCAGCCCATTGAATATCGTAGGGAATATCTGTTGAGTCTAGATTATTGTACATTTCTTGTATAATTCAATACTTAACTTTGTGACTTCCTTATCTGAAAGTAAGTTATTATTCAATATCCATGTATTATTCATGTGTGTATATGATATGCTTGGGTCAGTATCAAGTATTAGGGATATCCTTGAGTGATCAGATAAAAACCTAGGTTCTAAAATGAAATTAATTAGCAAGTGTGACAGGGAGTCAGATATAAGGAAAAAATCTAACCTTGACCACGTATTATAGCATTTCGAGTAATATGTATAAATATCTTTGCTATTTGAGTAACCTATAAATGATTGGGGATCTATAAGACCGAAATCTAACATCAAATCATTCAAGGCCATAGATGCTTGGTGATTATAAGAAGGCGATCTACTAGTGCGATCTGTTTCAGAGTTAATAACCACATTCCAGTCCCCCCCCACAATGATATAATGATCTTTAAAAGAAGAAAGGATATTGTAAATCTGTATGATGAATAAATGTTGAGTGTTACATGGACCGTACAAATTAAGAATTAGGAACGGTTTGTCCACATTTTGTATGTTGGTAGTAAAATAGCACCATCTTCCCTCTGTATCATAGTTCTCATTAATGACAGTACCTTAAAAGTTACGTTTAATCAAAATGGCCACCCCTTTTGAGTTAGAGCTAGCTCCTGCCGAAATTATTTTACTTACCCACTTTTTGTTTCTTTCTTTAAACCATTCTTCTCTAAGCATATGAGTTTCTTGAATAAAACATAAACTAGCTTGAGACTTAAATAACAAATGAAATAATAATGATCTCTTGGCTTTAATTTGTAACCCCCTTACATTCCATGAATCAATATACAAGGATTTAACCATTAGATATTAAACAGCTGTGAAATAGGATATAAGTAATATACGTAAATAAGGCATACAATGAATTTAATATCCTAGTTTCTGTCTGTCTAGTGTTTTGCATAATGAAAATTTTTAAAAAGTCTTTTCTTAATGTTCTGTATAACTCCCTTGTAACTACCCCGGTGCCTACCCATCTGCTCCTACCCATAAAGGAAGCACATGGAAAGCTATGTAAAAGATAAATATTTTCGATCAACATTATATTTAACAAGTCAAGAGTTACTATGCAATTAATCCTAAGAAAAACTATTACTAAATTATATACAAATATACATATATACATCACATTGAAAAACAAGATGTCAGCCAAACTAGAAACTTCATGACACCCCGCTCACACACTCCAAAAAATTCAATGAGTATTTACAGGTAATACAATTTTAAGTCAGATATCAAATTTCAGAGACATACACTACAAAGTAATATTTGATTAAAACTAGTATAATAAAATCAGTTATTACTGTATGTAGATTTATGAAGTTGAAATAATACTTTACAGAATACACCACCTACCAAATGATTAAAAAAACAGTTCATACACTATCATTAGTTACACACTAATAACATATTAACTTAAACAAGGTATTACTTTCTCGAGCATTGGTTTTCCGGGCTTGAAATAAACCAATTTGTGTTTAACAGCCAAATAACCCATGTCTACATAAATATAGATGTCCAATAATATTATATCACAATATTATATATCATAAACCTTGTTTTGCCAATTAAACAAATTATGTACCAAATAGAAGTTTGTAATACCAAAAAGAATAACATGTATATTGTAATAACAAAGATCTTCAAAGCAGCCCACAATATGCATCCTTACTATTTCGAATAAACTACTACTTCAAATAAAGAAAAAGTATTTAGTCTGAACTCCTATGGTGTGTGCAGCTTTCCATAGCTAGCTAATACAAGCATATCTATTTAGTCAAAAAGCTTTGCATAAAATAAATACATACAATCAGAAAAAATGTATCAAAGTCATAAATATACAGCCATGGAGCCTGAATTAACTTTATGTATATGCCTAAACATGAAATATACGAGGCTATAAAAATGTTTACATTGAAATATTCATGCGATGTCTTGGTATTCATTTGTTTGTTTGAAGAAATCATTCAACTAGATAATACAGGGAGACTAGACCCTGAGCGTGTGTCAACGTACGGTTACCGCAGAAGAGCATAAGAAATTAGAGAAGGTTGGACCGTTATAATAACCTCTTCCAGACAGATACGAAATTCACAGATTCCATTCTTCGACTCAGCCGAGACATCTTATCTGCATAAGACAAGGTCTATAGATGTTTCCTGATGATGATTTGCACACTAGAGCTCAAGGGACATGTAAAATACTGCATCTGTTCCGCATCAGTAGATATTATATGTATATCGCAAAGTTACAGTTGAGAGGATCCAGCTTGTGTTCATTTGAAAAGATACCTATACACCAATTGCTTTGAAGGTACGAAGGTTCCCATGTGTCGAGTCTTTACCTTTTAATTCAAGGTATAAAGATATTTGGATATAAAAAGATAACTGATGAAATGAAAGAGGAGCTTCCAAATATTACTGTACAAATTTGATTTTTCTTTTGTAGCTTAGATATGATTTAGGCAAATATAAGTTGATGCGATGTTTATACTTATATTTTCTAAGGGATGCTGCTATACTCGCATCTGATCCAGATGTTGAATGTCTTTTATTTAGCTCAGGAATCTGCAGCTGGATTTTCATTAAACAAGCTTAAAAAAAAAACTTTTGCTTCATTTATGTTACATACTGAACATTTTTTCCCATTGTGAAGAAATGATAATGTATTGGGATACCTCATCTGGAATTTGATGCCTCGTCTAATAAGATCTGCACAATATGGGACTAGTTTTTGTCTAGTGAGCTTTATCTGAGGAGGCAAATCTTGCGAGAAAGATAGTTTATGCTTATTCCAAGTAAAATGCTTTTGAGTTCTTGCTGCAGCCAAGATTTTTTGAGTATCTTGGAAGTTGAGTAACTTGGTATAAATAAGTCGTGGTGTGACAGAATCTTGGCGGGCTCGAAGCGCTCTGTGCGCTCTCTCAACTAATAGGCTTTCTGTATAATTATCATTTTTCAATAATGCCAGAAATATTTCTTTAGTAATTGTCAGTAGGTTTTGGTTTTCATAACTCTCTGGTAAGCCCCTAATAATTACATTATTTTGGCGGCTTCTCGCCTCTAAATCAAGTAGTTTGGTTTGTAACTCTGTAATCTTAGTCTCTTTGGTGCGTAAATCTCTATTTATGGAATCAAGAATTATTTCATTAGCTTGGCATTTATTCTCAAGTAAGTCCATTCTTTTAGTAATTTGATTCAATGAGTTACCAAAACCTGTGAGCTGCTCTGAAAAATCACGAATGGCTGCTCTGAAAAATCACGAATGGCATTTTGGATGGGTTGTAATGCTACTTTTAGTTCTTCAAGATGGAAATTGGTATCAGTTTTTTCCTTAATATTTGCTTTATTAATGTCTGTACCTTGTTTGGTAGTTCTCAAACGTTTGGAGCCAGTTTCTTTCTCAGGAGAAAGCAATGATGAGTATTTGGCCTTTGTTGCTTGAGTCTCCATTGTATCGGAATTACCGGCCATGGCTGGAGGCAGATGTGGAGACAGGATAGTTGTCAACTGCGAGTATCTCTTGTATGCGCGCAGCGCGAAATTCAAAGGCCACGAAAATTTGAAGTAAAAAAAAAATAAATATGTATAAATATAGCCGATAATTACCAGTAGAAATATTTAACAAAGGTAATGATGAGTAGATTTAAACTTTCTTGACAAGAAACTGCGAATTAAACAAGCAAAAGTGCAGTTTAAATAGCCGGTAATAACAGAATTATGAGGAGCGCTGTGAAAACAGGTGTATTCTAGCCGACGACCATCTTGGAACCCCTTCTCGCCTTCTTTCTTGCTGGATGGGTTCAGAGCCGATCCTCGGCTCCGACTCGGCCAATACTAAAGCTCGAGAGCTAATTCCACCGGCTCGAGGCTCCCCTATATCCCACAATGCTAGGCGGTAACTACTCAGATCTCGTTTGATAGCTATACCAAGCAACCCTAGTCTCCATAGAATGGAGTAGGGAAACCCACCTCAAAACAACCTGCGTGAAAGGTATCGCAGACCTAAGAAAGGAGAAAAAGAGGTGGAAGAATGTGTGGGAATGACGACGTCCAGAGGAAGAACACAAACTGAATTCCTGTCGGTCTGTCCAGGCTTGGGTGAAGGAGGGTGGGACGCAAGAAAGAAGGCGAGAAGAAGACAACTAACATGGAATGTTATGGTAGGTACATAACTTCTTAATGTTAAGTTGTCTATCTCGCCTTCATTCTTGCTGGATGGGACCGCGTCCCTAGCACCTTATCCCGGGTGGCCTATCGGAACAGACTCTTGAGAACAGTGGAACCAAAATTGGCACGGCTTCTGGAAACCATGTCCAATTTGTAATGTGAAATGAATGTATGAGGAGAAGCCCAGGTGGCTGCTGCACAAATGGAATCTATTGGCAGCCTATCCTGAAAAGCTACAGATGTAGCTAATGCCCTACTTGAATGAGCTCTAGGTCTTGAGGGTAGTTTTTGATGTCTGATCTCATAGATGAAGGTAATTGTAGAGGTGAGCCATCTAGAGAGGGAAGGCCCAATTTCCCTTCCGCATATGACAGAAACAATTGATTAGATTTCCTGAATTGTTTAGTCCTGTCTAAGTAATATCTAAGTTGGCGATGAACATCCAAAAAATGTAGCTTTTGTTCCGACCTGTTTGAATAGTTGGGGAAAAAGATGGGGAGATCAATAATTTGGTTTAGATTTACTTGAGAGGAAACTTTGGGCAAAAAGGATGGATTAGTACGGAGGGATACCCTATCTTTGTGAAACACTAAGTAAGGAGGACGACTGCACAGAGCATGGAGTTCAGATACCCTTCTCGCTGAAGTTATAGCTACCAGAAAAAGTGTCTTCCAAGAAAGCAACTTCAGAGAACATGAAGCCGCCGGTTCGAAGGGGGGAAGGATTAAGGATGCCAGAACCAAGTTCAAATCCCATTGAGGCGGGGGATCTTTGATTGGAGGTTTGAGAAGAAATACGCACCTTAAAAAGGCTTTACAGAGTTTGTGAGCCATGATGCTAGACTCCGAGACACCAACATGAAAATTAGATATGGCAGCCAATTGAACTCTAATGGTAGATGCAGATGATCCTAAATGAAAGAGTTCTGCTAGAAAGTCTAGAATAGACTGGATAGGTGCAGTAAAGGGATCTATGTTTTTTGATGTTGCCCAAAAGGAGAAGCGTTTCCATTTGCTACTATAAATCTTCCGGGTAGAAGATTTATGAGAGGCTATCAAGATATCTCGGACCGAGCGGGATATTGAAGGAAGCCTGGCTAAGGTTGGAATCGGAGAAACCACGCTGTGAGGTTTAGAGAAAGCAGAGATTGGTGCAGCTGACCCGATTGGTGGGTTATCAGATCTGGTACTGGGTCCAGATGCCAAGGCTGCTCCAAAAGGTAACGATGAAGAAACGGAAACCATATCTGTCGAGGCCAGTAAGGGGCAATGAGGATCCTCGTCACTCTCAAGGCGATGGCTTTCTGAATTAGTTGAGATATCAGTGGAAAGGGGGGGGGAGGCATATAGAAGTCCCCGGGGCCAATCGTGGACTAGAGCGTCTCTGGTGGGATGGCCTGGTAGCGGGAAGAGAGTGAAGAAGTCGTGACACTTGCTGTTTTGGGGAGTAGCAAAAAGATCGCAGCAAGGCTGGCCCCATCTTAGGAATACTTCTTCTAGAACTGATTTCTTTAGAGACCACTCGTGGGGCATGAGAACTGCCCTGCTCAATTTGTCTGCAATAACGTTGGATTTCCCGGGAATGTGCGTTGCTATCAGAAAACGCTGAGAAGAGATCGCCCATTGCCAAAGTCTGAGTGCCTCTCGACATAAAGGGTATGATCTGGTTCCGCCTTGTTTGTTGATGTACCACACTACGGACATGTTGTCCGTTTGAATTGCAATAGTCCCAGTGGGAAGAGAGTCATGAAGGGCTTGCAACGCTAAAAGCACTGCTCTCATCTCTAAGATGTTTATGTGCAAGTGGCACTCGAAAGGTTGCCACGTGCCTTGGACTGTCCTGCCCTGATAATGCCCCCCCCAACCGATCAGGGAGGCGTCTGTTGTAAACGTGGCGACTGGGGGGGGGTGAAGGGTCTTCCTCGGAGAAGTTGAGGTGATGTGATCTACCAAGACAGTTGATTCTTGCATGATTGAGTTATCAATATGGTATGGGACATCGGGAGCTGTTGAAAGGACCACTGAGTAAACAGCATCCACTGGAGGATCCTCATGTGAAAGCGAGCTAAGGGGAGAAGGGGAATAGCTGCTGCCATGAGTCCTAACACCTTCAAAACTAGACTGGCTTTGACGTTGTTGCAATGTAAGAGAAGGGAAACTTGTTTTCGAATATCTGACACTCTCTGCTCTGAGTCTGGCTGAAAGATTGAGTGTGTCTAAGGTGGCGCCTATAAAGGTAATAGATTGACAAGGCGACAAGGCAGATTTTTCGAAATTTATCGAAATGCCTAGAGCTTGGCAAGATTGGATGGTGAAGTCCCTGGATAGAAGAAGGTGATGTCTGGTGGTGGCGGTAAGGAGCCAGTCGTCTAAATATGGAAACACCTGGAATCCTTGATGTCTCAAGTGAGCCGCGACCACTGCCATGCATTTGGTAAACACACGGGAGGCTGTAGTGAGACCAAAGGGCAGGGCCCTGAACTGGTACTGACTGGCTCCCAGCCTGAAGCGGAGATATCTCCTGGAGCGTCTGTTCATCTTGATGTGGTAGTACGCGTCCTGAAGATCTATCGAGCACATCCAATTGTCCTGACCCAAGAAGGGTAGAATGGACTGTAGCGTGACCATCCGGAATTTTGTTTTCCTGATATACTTGAAGTAGCTGAGATCCAGTATGGGTCTCCAGTCCCCTGTTTTTTTTGGTACCAAAAATAATTTGGAGTAGATTCCGGATCCTTGCTGGTCTGCTGGGACTGATTGGATAGCTCTTTTTGATAGCAGCTTTGAAATTTCTAATGCTGCTTGTTCCCTTAGACTGGGTGGAACATCTGGAAGGGATCTTTTGGGTTGGGATGGGATGTGAATAAAGGGAATTTTGTAACCCTCGGATATGATCGACTGTACCCATTTATCTTGAGTAAGGGAAAGCTAGGTTTTTGGGGACAGGGATAACCTTCCCCAGACTGCCTCCGAAGGTGGACAGCCAGGCAGCCCCTCAGGGATGCTGAAAGGGTTTATCAGAGAACATTTCTCTGCTACCCTGGTTTTGCGGACCTCCTCTGCCTCTAGGGCGGCGTCTATAATTATTCCCCCCTCTGCCTCTAGAGGGGAATCGACTTTGTGCATCAGATGAGACTCCCTGGGATTGTTTGCGGAACCACATCTTTCCTCCCCTCTGACCTTTGGGATAGGGTCTAGAAGGGGTAGAAAAACGGACTCCTACGGCAGAGAGAGTCTTACCTTCTACCTCGCACCTGGTCAATGTATCCTTCACCTGTGGACCAAACAAGGATGATCCATCAAAGGGAGAATTGGTGAAGGACGCCTTGAAAGGGTCCGCAAAGTTGCACAGCCGCATCCAGGCATGACGTCGTAAGGCAACACCTGTGCCTGCGGCTCTACTCGCCCCATCTGCAGCATATGAGACCAGCCGCATGGAGGAGTTAACGATGGAATTCAGGGTTGCCAACTGGGAGTTCATTCTGTCTTGGAACCCCTCAGCTGTAGGATCCTTTATCAGTTCACCCATATCCTTGAGTAAATCTCTCTGGAGACGAGTGAAGTGGCATAAGTAGTTCAGCGACCGCATTGAAAAGGTCGCTGATGAGAACATCCGCTTGCCGTACCTGTCCATGGTCCTAGATTCCTTATTAGGAGGATGGACAGGAACCGAAGGATCGGCTAACTCCTTCTTAGTGGCCGCAGCCACCACCATGGCATCAACAGGGACACCTTTGGATAAAAAATCTTTATCTCTAGGGGCAGTAATAAATTTAGATGGTCTCCTCGGGGTGGGTTCCACTGAATCAGGAGCCGTCCAAGCCTTCCTTGCCACCACTTCCATAAGGGGGTCAAAGGGAGGGGATACCAAGGAGGTAGAAGGGCGAGAGCCAAACGTCTCAAGATACACTGACTCATCCTCTGAAGGGTTAAGGGCTGGCCAGTTCCCCCTCTATTTCAGGATCTCAAGGATGTCAGCAAAGGAGACATCCTCAGAGGGGGATCGAGGGGAACCTTCAGATTCCTCTAAGTCAGTGTCAGAGGTGATAGACTCAGGGGAGTCAATGTGCTTCCTCTTGCACTGCCTCTTCCTAGGGGGATCTCCTACTGGGTCAGGAGAGGCCTCGGAAGAGGAGGAAATTCCCAATGGGGAAACTTGAGGAGTTGGCTCTCTGCGGTCTAAGGCAAGGGGGTGAGTAGAAATCACCGCAGGCACTGTAGATGGAGGGGCTGAAGGAGCAGACTGTGGGGCAGACCCTGGTTCTAGCACGCTCTGCATGACCTCGAAGGCACCCCTGTCAGGCAAGGCCAGAGGCCCCCGCTCCGAAGAGACAAGGACCTCCCCCGGCACCGACAGGGATGGCTCCGAAGCCGATGTCGGAGCCGAACTCACCAGCGCCGAAGCCCCGAGAGGGAGAGCGGGGTCGGACAAGGGTCCGATGCCACTCTCCCCCTCGGAGCAGACAAGGGAAGCTCGACGCCGAGATCCCTCCAAGGAGGAGATCGGAACAGATGACGGAGCCGAAAGGGAAGGTATCGGATCTGATGCACCGACAGTCATGGCTCCGACAAGCCCTGGCTCCGAACTCAAAGGAGTCGGAGGAGGAATATAATGGGGAACGGAAATAGCCACTGACTGCTGAATCAGGCTATGCAGCATTTGGGCCAGTGCCTCGGACTTGAGAAGTCTACTCACTACCCTTTGCAAATCATGGTCAGATAGCCTGGAAGACTGTGAGGAATGAGTTTTATGGCTCCGTTCAGAAAGAAGAGGGGATCCTGGCGCTGAGTGCATGGAGCCGATAGAGGGGGATCTAGATCTCTTCCAAGACTGTGGCTCCGATAAGAGTATCAGAGCCAACGGAGTTTTATCAGCCTCGGCTCCAGCCGGAGCCGAGGTAACAGTATGAGGCTTGGAAACATCGGCTCCGGCCAGAGCCGATGCTGAAGCAGACTTAACCTTTCCAGAAGTCGACTCAGAAACCGAAGCTGACTGTTTGGAAGTTTTAGAAGGCTTCCCCGACACAGACTGAGTCGGGGGACCTTCAGGCTTTAATAAGCCCCGCAAGATTAATTTATTCTTGCGTTCCTGCAGGACTCTAGGGCTAAAACCATGACAAACAGCACAAGAGTCCTGAGGTGCAAAGGTCCCAGGCAATACACACAAGAAGTGTGACCGTCTGTCAGAGACATTTTCTGACAGCACGAGTCACACTTCTTGAAGCCTGAGACCTTTGATTCTTTGGACATAATAAAGGGTCCAAGAAAAACACACACACACACACACACACACACACACACACACACACACACAGGCCTTAATTAAAAATAAAATACCAGTCGCACAAGGGGACTAGAAGGGGCCTAACTAAAGTGGTAAAAAAGGAAGGAATTAAGGGCAACAAAGTTGTCAAACCAGGTAAAGGGGTATTTAAAACTAAAGGCTTTAGTGGAAAAGGAGTACTAGGGGTCTAAGATAGAAGATTTTAGAATTAAATCTTTGACTAACTTGCCTGAGCCGGTAGAAAAGCACCTCGTCAGCTAAAGCGGCAAACGAGATCTGAGTAGTTACTGCCTAGCATTGTGGGATATAGGGGAGCCTCGAGCCGGTGGAATTAGCTCTCGAGCTTTAGTATTGGCCGAGTTGGAGCCGAGGATCGGCTCCGAACCCATCCAGCAAGAATGAAGGCGAGATAGACAACTTAACATTGTGCCTTAACTTGACCTGGCGGAGACCATCCCTTGGGTTGAATATACCAAAAATATACACTGAGATCCAACGAGCAATGGTGACCTTTGATACAGGTTTCCCTAAAAAGGGCTTAGAGTAGGAAATGAAAAGTTGATCGGACTTGCGATGGGCCTTTGATCTGTGTAAGTAAAAACATAATTGTCTATGAACAACCAGCTGGTGGAATTTATACTCTCACTTTTTCTGAAAGTTCAGGAAGAAGACAGGGAGATTGATAACCTAATTAATGTTTGATTCTGAGGCCACTTTCAGCAGAAAGGAAGGATTAGTGTGCAAAGAAACCCTGTCTTTACAAAGATCATTTAAGGAGGCTTAATTGGTAAAGCTTGAAGCTCTGACACTCTTTTAGCTGAAGTAATGGCAATCAGGAAGGCTGTCTTCCAAGACAGGAACTGGAGATCCACTGAAGCAGTGAGTTCAAAGGGAGGAGAAACCAAGGCTTGAAGACCAAAAATTAAGTTCCCAAGGAGGTGTGGGGTCCTTGACTGGTGGCCTAAGAAAAAAGGTACTCTTCAGAAAAGCTTTTCAGAGCTTAGGAGGGGCCAGAGAAGCTAAATTACCCCCTATGTGGAAGTTAGAAATAACCCCCAGCTGAACTTTCACAGAAAACTGGAATCCTGTTGAAAAATACCTGCCAGAAACTCTAGGATGACAGGAACCGGAGCAGTGAAGGGATCCAAACCATGTTGAGATGCCCAAATTGAAAAACATTTCGACTTACTCAAATAAACCTTCCTCATGGAAGATTTATGAGCCGCTACCAAAATCTTCTTAACCAGGGAAGATAGCCCGGGAGTTCTCACTATCATGGGAAATGGAGTAGCCAAGTGGTGAGCTTCAGACTGACCAGATCTGGATGTGGAATCCCTGATGGATGTGAAATCAGATCCGGAACCAGATCTAAACGTCCAGGGAGGACACACTACATGAGACCACAGAGAAGGGAACCATACTTGGTGAGACCAGAAGGGGGCAATGAGGATGACTGAGCTCCCCAGCTGTTATGCTTTTTGAATGAGCTTTGGGATCAGGGGAAGTGGAGAATAAGCATACAGAAGACCGGAGGGCCAAGCATGAACCAAAGCATCTCTGGGGGACTCCCCCGGAAGGGGGTTCAGAGCAAAGAACTCGTTCACTTCAAGTTGGAAGGAGAGGCGAAGAGATCGCAGCAAGGCTGACCCCACTTTAGAAAGATCTGTTTCACTACTGAAGGATTCAGAAAAAACTCTTAAGCCATTAGTATAGACCTGCTGAGCCTGTCTACTAGAATGTTAAACCTCCCCGGAATGTGCGTTGCCATCAGAAAATGGCCGGTGGAGATCACCCACTCCCACAATCTCATAGCTTCGAGGCAAAGGGGGATAAGACCTGGTTCCTCCCTGTTTGTTGATGTACCAGACTACTGACATATTGTCTGTCTGGATGGCAATCACCTCTGGGTCAAGATGGGCATGAAGAGCTTGCAACAACAATAGCACCCCCTCATCTCCAGAACAACTGGGTTTCCAGGGAAGACCACGTGCCTTAAACTGTCCTTCGCAAGCAATGCCCCCCACCCGGGTAGGGAGGTGTCTGTGGTCACCGTGGTCAGAGGGAAGGAAGAATAAATCGGCGACCGCGAAGAAGGTTTGGGGAATGACTCCACCAGAGAAGAGAATCCCTTCAGGCTTGTGGAAGACGGATAGGATGGGACAATGGTAGATCTAGAAATGACCACTGGACCACTAGAGTCCATTGGAGCATGCTCACGTGTAACCGAACTGTGGGTACGAAGGTGACTGTGGCCGCCATGGATCCCAACGCCCTTAAGACAAATTCTGCTGGGGAAGACTGAAGTTGAAGATTGCACAAGACATGATGTTTGAGGGACAGAAGTCTGTCTGGTGTCAGGAAAACCTTGGTCTGAATGGTATCAAATCGAGCTCCAATGAAATCCAGAACTTGAAATGGCTCTAACAAGGATCTGTTGAGATTTATGGTGTTGCCCAATTGGTGGGCAGTCTGGACAAGGAAATCACTGGCTTGGCAGAGTCTATGCCTGGAGGGGGCAGAAAGGAGCCAATCGTCCAGGTAGGAGAAGACTTGGAAGGCCTACAGCTGCAGGTGAGCTGCGACCACCACCATCAATTTGGTGAACACCCTGAGGGCTGTGATGAGACCAAAGGTAGCTCTCTGTATTGGTAATGATTGGTCCCCAGACGGAAGTGCAGGAACCTCCAAGAGCATCTGTCTATTTTGATGTCGTAGTACGCATCTTGAAGGTTTACTGAGCACATTCAGTCATTCTCTTGCAGGAAGGGCAGGTTGTATTGGAGTGTGACCATCCAGAATTTCGTTTTAGCAACGGACAGGTTCAGGGTAGAGAGATCCAGAATTGGTCGCAAGTCCTCCATCTTCTTTGGCACTAAAAAGAATCTGGAATAATTGCCTAATCCAGACTAGTCTGAGGGTTACGGGCTGGATGTCTCGCTTTTTGAGCAGCTTGGAAATTTCCAGTGCTGCATCCTCCCTTTGTGCAGGTGGGATGTCTGGGAGGTGTTTGAGAGAAGGGGATTGAATAATCCTCTGGATATGATTTGCAAAACTCAATGATCTTCTGTTACAGACTCCCAGGCTGTTAAGTGAAGCGAGAGTCAACCCCTGACTGCCTGCAGAGACGAGTGGATGGGCAATCTTTCAGGGCTACTGTGCGGGCCTGTCCGAGAAAGAATCCCAAGACTCGTGGTTCCTTAGTCTTCCTCTGCCATGAGGGTGGCATCGGTCAAATCTCCCTCTGCCTCTGGGAGAAGAGGATTCCTGAGTATTCTGGGAATAACCCTGAGACTTCTGGAACCACAACTTCTTCACTCCTCGTTGATTCCTGGAAAAGGTTTGCTGAGGAGTTGAGAAGTGGATTCTGATGGCAGAAGGTCTTCCCTTCCTTTTCGCTCTAGACCAAAGTGTCATGTACAGTCTTTCCAAACAGAGCAGAACCATTGTATGAGGTGTGTTCATAAAAGACGCCTTGAAGGGCTCCGAAAAGTTCCGAAGTTGGAGCCAGGCATGAAGCCTGATGGCAACACCTGCTCCGGCTGCTCTAGCTGAGCCTTGAGTCACGTGAGACAGGAGCCGCATAGAGGTATTGGAGATGGAGGTGAGGGTGGCCATCTGAGAGGAAAAAATCTTTTCCTTTGGTGACATGGATCCTGGGGCAGAGGCAGTGACCTCATTAACCCCAGGTCACGCTGGAGCCTTATGATGTGTGCCATGTAGTTCAGCACACGTACAGAGAACACTGCTGAAATGTAAACACGCTTACCAAAACGGTCCATGGTCCTAGACTCTCAGTTTGGGGGATGGACCGTGTAGCTCTTCTGTGCTAGCTCCTTCTTAGTGGCTGCCACCACCAGCACCATCATGGCATTAACAGGGGATCCCTTAGACCAATGAGGTTTATCAGAAAGGGCACTGAGGACCTTGTCAGGGCATTTGGGGATGGGCTCACTGTGTCGGGCTCCTTCCACACCAGAGATGTAATAAGATCTACCAGGAGATCCACGGGAGAGGATACCCAGGATGTACAGGGTCCTGTGCCAAACGTCTCCAGGAACATCAGGGCTGGGTTTTTGGGCAGACCACTCCCCCACGCTGATGAAGGATCTCCATCATGTCTCCAAATGAGCCTCCCTCCATCCCCTTCCTGTAAGTTGGTGTCCTCTGAGAGAGACTCCAGCGGGGAGTCTAAATGTCTCCTTTTACATGTGCCTTTTCGAGGAACCTCCCTCGGGGGGGGGGGTGTCTCTGGGGAGAACTTGAAAACATCCAACTGTTCCTGTGGGAGAACTCCCTGGGGTGGAGAAGTGGCAGGCTGTCCATGAGGGAGCAGGATGGCAGAATCTGGACCAAACACAGAGGGAGCCAGGACGGACTCAGAAGACGAGATCGTCAAGGGTCTCGATGGGATTGAGAGAACCCTCTCCACCACATCAGACACAGAAGGAGAATGAACCCCTGGAGCTGGTGATATGATCGGGTCCATAATCCTCTGGATCAACAGGGGAGCCACAACCTAACCTCCAGGTGCAGGCACTCAGAGTATAAGGCCCAGCTCCGAAAAACTTGGAGCCGAAGCCATCCCCGCAGATCTGGCACTAAGGACATGGCTCCAAGCTAGTCAAAGCCGATTCGCTCAAGGCAATGGTCGGTGTCGAGGTACCATAGGCGCTGACCCCTCAATGCCGAGGCTCAGAAACTGGGGAGTAGGATCGGAGAAGGAGTTATCAGGATGAAGGCAGACTGCATGCCCCCAGCCACAGAGGGGGAGGGGGCAGGCAAGACTCCCCATCTGTATCTGCATGCGGATGAACCTCTGCATCATCCTGTTCACCTCGGCTTCAGAGAGGCTGCAGGTGGACCTAGCAGAAGAGGCCACCAACACTGGCCTAGACATACGTGGGGGGGTGAAGCAGTAAATAGCCGAGACACCTCAGGGTCTGGGGAGAAGCAAGCAGAATGGAGACGGGGAGAACTCAAGCCAAGACCTGGGTGAGATTTTGCCAGTGGCTAAGCCGATGTGGAGCAGTCGGGGGACTGCTTCCTCAGCCTATCCTGCTGCTTGCACTTCTCTCCTTACCCGATCTTCTTGGCAGGAGGTTGAGTCGCAGAGGGAGTGGCAGAAGAGGAAGCCTGGGCCTCTGCAGAAGAGGGTGGAAGGAGGCCCCTTAAATACAAGTTTATTCCTCTTATCGATCAATGTGTGGGTATTGAACCCCGTGCAGATCAAGCAGGAGGAATTGAGGTGCTGGACCTCTAAGCACGCAATGCACAGAGTGTGGCCATCCACAAGGGAAAGCTTATGGCCACACACTGTGCACTTCCTAATTGCTGGTTTGGGTGTCTCTGCCATAGCAGAGAGAGAGAGAGAGAAACCCACCAGCACACACACACACACACACACACACACACACACACACACACACACACATGCGCACACACACATAGAGGAAAGATAGAGCAAAACGGGAATAAGAAAATGTTTTTTTTTTTTTACTACAGACTGACACGAGCGCAAAAAAGGTAGGAGAAAAGAAAAAGGGAGAGAAGGGTAAAAAATAGTTTGAAAATCTAATTCACTTACCCAAAAAAAGCCTGCAGCAGCAGACCACGATGCTTGCAATGAGTGCGACAAATGAGATCTGAAGGGAGGAAGGAGACAGGGGCATTATGGGTAGGGGAGGAGCTTGGAGCTCGGATCCGATACTGAAGAAATGCGGCCGAGTTGGATCTGTCCTGGATCCATGTCCCACAGGTTGAAGAGCAATGAAAACAACAACTTCAGATCATCTGTTTGAGTCCCTGTATCTGTTAGTTATTAGAGGAACTGATTTTAACACAAGACAGGTCAAAGTCCAGAGAAACAAGATCCCCTTCAAAAAAAGGATCCTTACCAGACTGACCAGGGGTGGAAGCACTGGTGTTATTATAACCTGGGTGTGCATCATGTAACCAACTGCCTGTGCTACAGATCTATCCAAAGCAGTCATCTCAGGCAGGAAACCAGTCAGAGACTGCGGACCCATCACTGAAGGGCCTTCTGTCTCTTTTTGGCATGCACTACACTAGTGATAGAGCCCCTGAGTAGGGAGCACCATTACTGGCAACAGATTCTGCACCCCTGACATCTCCTTCAGCTAAAGAGTTTGGTTCTCCATTATGTGCAGCAGGCAATGGTACAGCCCCAAAGGATGTGTGTCTGACCCTCGTGCCATGCACAGTTGTGGTACTATGACCACTTTAGGGGACACTGAGGTAGGAAAAGGCAAGTGGTCAGATAGCCTGCCCGAAGTTAAGGCTACTGCAGAATCAGTAGCTGTAGCATGAGGAATACTTTTATTTATTTATTCTTTCATTTTTAGGTGCAGATGGGGAAGATTGTGTGTGTGTGTGTGTGTGTGTGTGTGGGGGGGGGGGGGTTAAAGTCCATCAGGTCTGGGAACAAGAACCAGCTCAATACCAAATTCTGGCTCTATAGTCAGCCCAGTAAGAATATGGAAAAAAAAAACACAATTACCCATACAGAAACAGTCTTTAGATTGTCACTTAGAGGGAGACTATTCTGAGCACTGCACTAAGAAAATTATAGTATTTTCAGTAACGCAGTTCAAAGCACAAAGTACATGCAGAAAAAACTTGATTTTGTAAATCCCTGATTTTGAAGAAAAAAAAAAAAGCCAGTGTCAGTCCAAATGAATGAATAAATGAATACACCCTTAAAACAGTATTATTCAAGAAATAAATCATAAACTGATGAAAAATTCCTGTCAGAAATGTTCAAGATGGTGCCAAAAAGCAAACTGAAGTCAATACCAGGTAATTCAGTGATCACAGTGCAAAAGTAGCTGAAATGTACACCCACTTCTCGAATCTGTCCAAAACCCTTGATTCCTTGTTAGGGGATGGCACAGGAGTTCTGTTTGGCCAGCTCTTAGTGGGTGCCACAACAACCATGGCATCTACAGGGGAACCCTTGGTCCAGTGTTGCCTGCTGAATGGGGAAAAATCCAAGACAACACAAGCACACTGAAAGGAAACGCACAGGACACAGTAGAGTAGCAAAAAAGTACTATTTTTACTCAACCATTTATCTCTTTGTCCTCGGCAGTATGGATTTCATTAGAATACAGTTTACATAATGCACTTGGTTTAAATACACTGCAAACCTTCTCCCATTTTTTAATTGATCAGTTAACAAAAATAATTTAAAAACACATGCATCAAAAAGTTCCTGCCTGCTGGATGCTGTATTGCACTCCCGAGATATTCTGCTATTAGCAGTTTCCAACAAGGGCTTAAAATAACCTGTGGTTCTCTTTGCCAAAACTTCTCTAAATATAGCTGATAAAAACGTGTCAGTATAACCTCTCCTATTCACCATCATTCAATACCATACAGGCAAGTCTAACGTTGTCTTTTGACTAGTGTTTTCTTCTAATGAATAGGGTTGCCAGCTATCAAAATGTAATAGTAAATCTGAATAAGTGGGTTTATGATATATGGTGGATTTAAAACCACATTTTTCCTTGGTTTTGTATAAAATCACATCTAGATAATTAACTTCATCACCCTGTATGTCCATAGTAAATTTAAGAAAGTCTGTAGTTGAATGTAAGTAATCAAAAAATTGGTATAACCTTTCAAGGCTATCATTCCAAAATAGTATAAGATCATCCAGGAACAGTCCACATAATGACCAACTTTTCTGGAATTCTGATTTGGAACAAATTTCTGCTCGCAATATGGCCAGTAGTATTTTAGAAAAGGTTGGGGCACATGCAGCCCCCATCGTTACCCCTTTCTTTTGCCTAAAGATCTGATTTTCAAACACCAAAAAGTTGTTTTCAAGGACAATTTCTGTCAAAGTCCTGAGTAATTCAGACTTTTTATGGTCAATAGGGATGTGGAAACACAGGTATTCATAAAACCATTCAACTCTGATATTGTCTGGGATCACAGAAAACAAATCCTGTATATCTACTGTAACAAGAACTAGTTCATTACTATACAAGTCAAATCCTTGAGCAGATGTATGATACTGTTAAGAACACCTTTTGTCTTGTTGTCAATAAATTTCGCTATGTTAAATGTTTTAGATGTTTTAGTATCAACGAGAGGTCTCATGGGTGGATCTAACATATTTTTATGTATTTTGGATATTCCAAAAATGGTTGGGTTAGGGACAAGTAAAAATTGTATTATCCTAGATGGATCTGATTATTAAGAAGCAGGTCTTTTGTGACAAGATCAATTTTATGGTAAGCAATATTCACTTCATTAAACAAAACGTCTTCATAAGCATCTGAACACAATAAATCAAAAATCTTGCTAATATAGTCATTTGTGTCCATAACCACCAAGCCCACACCCTTATCAGGTTTCATCACTCTTAATGCTTTGTTGTCAGTGATTTCTTTTAACACACCCTTTCTTTATAACTCAGGTTAGAAACCATACTTTTTCCATGACAGCTGTTCAATAACTGCTTGATTTCATGTTCAAATAACCTTTCAAACATAGAAACTATGGGGTGAAGTGGGGGATTAAATGCACTAGACCTTTGGTTAACACTCAAAACATTGTCAGTTTGCTTATTCTTATTTTTAAAATAAAAAACAAAATGTAATTTTCTAGAAAACAACTTTAAATTAATTAGAGTTTCATCTATTTTTGAATTTCTCTTGGAAACAAAGGTCAACCCCCATTCAAAAAAAATCTGCCCAAGGTTATGTAACATCAACAATACTATAATTATACATTTTAAAATCACCATATTTGTTGTGTACTGTCTTGCAAGACTCAGTTAATGACCCTTCAGGGAATTGCCCCTGCCTCTTGCTCACTCCCTCCCTCTCCAATGAGGGGGTCATTGTGATGCTGGAGGTTCCTCTCCATTTGTCTCCCTCCATTCTGCTCCATCTGGTCTCTAAACCTCTCGGACCTTCTTGGGGGACTCTAAAGGGTCTGTTGCAAACTGCTCTTTGTTAACGTCATCAAAACCATTATTTCTTTCACATGAAAAATCATCATTGTTATTAGGAAAATGCCCTCCCAGGTTAGGTGGGTGGGAATAGGCCCTTCCATTTTCATATTCAATTTTATCTCTAGCTAATTTGTTAATTTTTTTTTTTTACTCAGCAATGGAATGATCAGTTTTGATAAGAAATGCATTGCATTCATTAAGTATACTATCATAAGTTAAGTCAATCTGAACCACTGTATCAAGTTCAGTAATCTCTTTATATAATGTAGGCATTTTTCTATCACTGTCAACATGAACCTCTAACAGTTCACACCCGTGCTTATTAAACAAAACCATTAACTCAGGGTGTAAAGGAGAGTCCTTAACTAGTCCAGTGGGGTATTTCCAGCAATGAAGGCCTTTTGGAATCCTCCCTACTCAAACATTCGCACGGATAGCCATTTTCAAGTTGAAGTTTCCTATATTTAAAAAGTGAATCTTCCAGTTGCTTGAGCTGCCAATCAGTAGTAGCAAAAGATGGACCATGAACTCCAGACTCAAAGTGCCACTGGTTCCCTGAGTTGAGCCATTCACATAAATCCGGACGCCCATATATGTTGTGCGAATCTCCTTCAGCAGCTCTTTTTCAGAACAGGAAGTGATGTATTTGATACAGTTGACATGTTGTCATGGGAACACTGGTCTCTCTGTGCTGGGGTAATACCAGAAAGCAGTGAACCCTGGGTATTGTAGTTTCCTTCACCCAGAACACCACAGCTAGTTTGCTGACTGTTGGAGGAATTAACAGACACTGGAAGTCTTTTGAAAATTGCTGTAGTAATAATGTTAGGTTGCCAACGGAAGTAGTTAAAGAAGCACTTAATTATTCATTCAACACACTGTCCAAACAAGCCTCTCCTTCCACAACTGAATAAACTCAAAATGTCAAAATCCAAGACAAGACCAACCACAAACCAACACACTGATAGAAACACACACGACACAGCAGACACAGCAGAGTAATAAAATAGCGTTTTTACTCAACTATTTAGAGCTTTAATCCTCACTAGTATGGACTTCATCAGAATACAGACTACACAATGCACAGGGTTTAACCGCTCTCAAGGACAATCACACCCACTCATTCAAGTTTACAGTGATAGATCATGTGGACTTAGGACAGAGAGGGGGACCCAAAGGAAGATTTTTTTTTTTTTTTTTTTTTTTTTTTTTTAGAATTTCAAGAACTTAAATGGCAGCTAAAAACAAGTCCCGGTCTCAATGAAACAGCATCTATCAGCAGCTTATTAAAATCAAAAGCTGCTTTTTTTCTATAATCTCTATGTCCACATTATTTTGTTATATGCATATATAGTTTGTATATTATACAGCAACGGGCGTGTTTATTCATGTGTTTTTAAACCATTTTATTGTATTAAAAGAACAGTTTTGTACCTACCATAAATGTAGATGTTCGAAGATCCACATTGCTGCAGTCCTAACATATGGGTAGTCCGCTGTCCTCGGTCGGCCCGAATACCAAAGTATTAGGCTGATGTCGGTCATGGGCGCTCAGATCTGACATCAGAGCGTCAGGGTATTAAAGCGCATGACCGACGTCATATCCTCAGTCTTTTCTTGCCCCAGATGTCAGAAGGCCCTAAAAAGAAAGGCTACAGCCAAAAATAGAATACGTCCCAAAAGGCATGTACAAAAACAGCTACCACCCAAACCATACAACCATTCCAAACTACAGAGGGGAAGGTGGGAGGGTAAATTGGACTGCAGCAATGTGGATCTTCGAACATCTACATTTATGGTAGGTACAAAACTGTACTATGTTCTTCATCTCACATTGCTGCAGTCCTAACATATGGGTAGAATCCCAAAGCAGAGGTAAAGGGAGGCTGGCAAAATCATAAAGCATTGGGAGCTGCCAAAATGCCCTGTCAGATTGCAGTGGCAAATCCAGCCCTAGATTTGGAATAAAGAGGAAGATGGTAATGTTTAGAAAAAGTGTGCACTGAACTCCAAGTAGCTGCTTCCAAAATATCTTTAGTAGCTACTCCCCTTAAAAAAGCAGTAGAAGTGGCAGTAACCCTAGTGGAGTGAGGTCTGATTCCATCCGGAATCTCCTTACCATGATGAGAATAACAAAAAGCAATACAAAGGCCAATCCACTTAGAAATAGTTTGTTTTGAAACAGGTTTCCCCTGAGAACCCAAAGCAAAAGAAACAAACAACTGCTGAGACTGTCTGAACCCTTTAGTCTTGCTCAAATAATAATGCAACTGCCTGTGAATATCCAAAGTGTGCAAAATTTTCTCCCCTTTATTTTGGGGATCTGCATAAAAAGTAGGCAAATGAATTGATTGGTTCAAGGCCACATTTGAAACCACTTTAGGCATAAAAGTAGGGTTAGTGCAGAGATACCCTATCCTTATGAAAAATTAGGAAGGGTTCAACTGCCATAAGAGCCTGTAATTCAGAAACCCTTCTAGCAGACGTAATGGCCAACAAAAAAGCAGTCTTCCAAGACAAAAACTTTAACTCAGCAGTAGCTGCAGGTTCAAAAGGAGGTAAAGTAAGTTTTCCAACACAAAATTGAGATCCCAGGCTGGAGTAGGAGCTCTACGTGGGGTCTTATGTTCTTTGCCCCTCTAAGAAATTGCTTAAACAAAGGATGAGAGAATAATGGTGGGTCACAGTCATAGTGAGCAGAAATGGCTGCAGCATGAACTTTTATAGAGGAGAAAGACAAACCCTTGTCTAATAATTCTGTAAGATATTGAAGAGAAACACTTAAATCAGGCCTGGAAACATCAAAGCTCTTTGATTTGCTCCAAATTAAAAATCTCCTCCATTTATTAGCATAAACTTTCCTTGTACTAGGCCTTCTGGCCTCCAAAATAACATTCAAAACTTGTTGTGGAAGCTGCGACCCTCCAGATTCTAGAACAGAATATGCCAGGCTGTTAGATGCAGGGACTGAATCCTGACATTGAGGAAATGATTGCCCTCCTGAGACAAAAGGCGCGGAATCGAAGGCAAAGGCCATGGAGGCTCCCGTACTAAACTCCTCAGCAGAGGGTACCAGTGCTGTCGAGGCCAATCTGGAGCTATTAGAATCATGGAGGGCTGGTCTTGTCTGACCTTCAAGAGTACCTTGGGGAGCAGAGGCGGAAAGGCATAGACGTGAAGATTGCTCCAACTGAATGATAGAGCATCCACTTTCCAAGCTGTGGGATGAAACATTTTTGTGCAAAACTTTGGCAACTGGAAATTTAGTGGAGAAGCGAACAGATCTATGTCTGGAGTTCCCCATATCACTGTCAATTTTCAAAATACATGAGGATCCAATTTCCACTCGTGGGGATCCACTATCTGTCTGCTCAAAACATCTGCTAAGGAGTTCTGTGCTCCTGGTAGAAACCTTGCCTGAAGATTGAGGTGTAAACTGAGAGCAGTCTCTCACAAAATCATTGCTTGCCTGCAAAGAGGGTGCGAATGGCTGCCCACTTGCTTGTTGATGTACCACATGACAGTTGTGTTGTCTGTTTGAATCAACACTTGCCCTGGGTGAAGTAAATCCTTGAAAGCCATCAATGCAAATTGGACTGCTAACATCTCCTTCAAGTTGATATGTAAATGTTGAAGTCTGGCAGGCCACGTGTCTTGAACCCATTTTCCATTGAGGTGTGCTCCCCAAGCCTTGTCCGAGGCATCTGTCGTTAAAATCTGACTCGCCTCTGGTCGGGTCACAGAGAGTCCCTTGTTTAGGTGACATTCCTGAGCCCACCACAAAAATTCCTTTTGAATGCAAGGTATTATTTGAATGACAGTGTCCAGATCTTGGCAGTGTTGTGTCCATACATTTTGAGATACCATTGTAGCTTCCTCATATGCAGTTTGGCATTGGGAAGCACCAGAATACAAGATGCCATGAACCCCAAGGCTTGAAGGACTGTCCTTGCAGTCAGCCTGGACCGTAGAGACAATTGATGGAAGTAAAGTGTAAGGTTCTTTTGCTTGTCCGGGGTCAAAAGGCCATCTGGGAAGCTGTATTCAGTCTCACACCCAGAAAGCACATTTCCTGAGAGGGTACTAGACTGGACTTTGTTTTGTTCACAGAATACCCTAGGCACCTTAACACTGCCATCACATACTGTAGATGATGAAGAAGTTCGTACTTGTCTTGAGCAAGAATCAGGCAATCGTCCAAATAAGGATAAATTTGTATTCCTCTTAACCGTGAAGGCTATCACTGGAGCCAGAACCTTTGTGAACACCCTGGGCAGTAGATAAGCCAAAGGGCAATGCAGAGAACTGATAATGTAAAGTCCCAGCCAGCAGGTATCTCCTGCAACTGGGCCTGATAGGAACATGAAGATAAGCCTCTGAGATCCAGAGTTACCATCCAGTGATCTTTGCCCAACAGAGGTAGAAGTTGTTGCAACGTCAACATTTTGAATTTTGGAATGTCCAGGTATGTGTTGAGGATAGATAAATCCAAAATCGGCCTCCAAGTGTTTCCTTTCTTTGGTACTAGAAACAGGCGAGAATAAAATCCTAGGCCCACTTCTGACAGAGGGACCTGCTGTATAGCCCCATTTGAAGAAGTAAAGAAATCTGCTTGTGAGCCTCTACCCTTTGCTGAGGAGGAACGTCTGGCATGCCTTTGAAAGGAGGCAATGTATGGAAATAAAACTTGTAGCCTCGGTCTATAATGTCCAACACCCATTTGTCCTGGGTGACTAAAAGCCAGTTTTGCTTGAAGAGTGCCAACTTTCCTCCCAAAGGAGCTGCCAGACAGGAAGAATCTGGCAGCTGAAGATGCAGGTCATTGGGCCTGTTTACGAAAGGACTGGCCCCTGCCCTCACCTGTAGATTGTGCAGGTGAACTCCATGTTCTAGGCCTGAAAGAACTCTGAGCTCTGCCCCTGCCACGTCTAGATCTACCCCTAGACTGTAAATCAGAAGAAGGATAAGCCCATCCCTTAGTAGGCCAATTCCTGCTAAACTTAGGAGGCTGTACCTGCAAAAAATCTTTAACAGTCTGCATAGACTTAGCCTTGTCTTCCATTTTCTTCAAGACAGACTCCACAGGAGAACCAAACAAAACTTCAGACTGTAAAGGAGCATCCAAAATTCTAGTTTTAACATGCTCTGACAAATTCTGATCCTTAAGCCAGGCGTGCCTGCGAATAACTGAACCAGTGGCAGCCACCCTGGAAGAAGCCTGTAAAGCATCGAAACCACACTGCAAAGAATGCTTACCCACCTGTTCAGTGGCATGTACCAAATCCTGTAATTCCTTACACTCTATGCCCTCTGCCAAAGCATCCACTTTAGATTTTAGCTGAGTAAGGAGAAAATTCTGGTACTTCAACATATGAAACTGGCAATTCAAAGCCCTCATTGCTAAAGTGGAAGAGGTATACACTTTCTTACCCCATCTATCCACAGCTCTAGCATCTTTATCCATAGGAACTGGATTCTTTACAACAGAAGCCCTGACACCCTTAGGTCCCTGGCTAATAGTTTCTGGGTCAGCCCTTGGACTCTTATACAGATATTTATGAGCCTCAGGTACTCTGTAATACCTGTCTGGCTTAACTGGCGCAGGAGGCAGAGAGTCTGGATTAAGGGAAGCCTCGGAGAAAACGTCTTGAACAACATCCAAAACAGGAGGTATAGCCAAGGGCCTATGTTGTGGTAAAAGCAAAAATTCCCTAAGCCTCTTTCGGGAATCTGAGAAATCCTGACCTTCCCATTTAAAATGCTCCCTCATAGAATGCAGGGTTTCTGAAAGAAAAATCCTCTGGAGGAGAAGCAGAAGGAGTGGAATCCTCTGCGTCTGAATCAGAATAAGGAGGAAAATCCTGAATGTCTTCAGCCAAAGACTCTGAGTAATCTGAAGCCTGCTCCAAACTTTCCACCTCTGGCTCCACCCTAGGCCTCTTATCAGGAGGGGGCATAGAACCTCTGATTAAAGAAATTAAATCTTCTGCCATTTTAAGCATGTGTTTTTTAGGCACAGAACCTGCAGAACTAGGACTGACACCCGTGGAAGGCAAACCAGGCCTGCCTTTGAAAGGAGCCTTGGAGACAGAAGGAGAAGGCCTAACCACCTTAGGCAAGGAAGGGAGAACAGCAACCTGAGAGGCCCCCTCAGCCTGACCTGACTCCTGAGAGGCCACATCTTGCAAAATTAAAGCCTCCCCCTGAGACTCAACTGAAACCTCGGCTGGATCCACAGATTCCACCGTAGTTTCTAAAGAACCGGCGTCCGGAACGGACGACTCATCCTGCCTGGACTTTAAAGATTTTTCTTTGCGCTTCTTCGCGGTAGCGGGCATCGGAGGATCCGACGGCATATTATAATTACACCGCTTACCGAAGACAAGCCTAGCGCAATCTAACCTACGTTTAATGGTGCGCTTATTAAACCTAGCACAAAAGCGACACCCGACTACGTCGTGCTCAGGTCCCAAACAAGGAATACAAAGAGAGTGGTAATCCCTATGCGGTATCTGTTTCCCACAAGAAATACTATTATTCACTTTTTCTGACATCCGGAATTAACTGAGGCAAGAAAAAACAAAAATATTCCCCAGCGGGTACTTAGCCCAACTTGGTTTCGGTCTGAAACTCAGAATACGAAAATTTCAGAACGCCGAACGGCACTTGCAAACGCTGCTTCTGCATCGGACCATGCGGCAAAAAAGACTGAGGATATGACGTCGGTCATGTGCTTTAATACCCTGACGCTCTGATGTCAGATCTGAGCGCCCATGACCGACGTCAGCCTAATACTTTGGTATTCGGGCCGACCGAGGACAGCGGACTACCCATATGTTAGGACTGCAGCAATGTGAGATGAAGAACATCTAAAGTGTTAGGTTGCCATTAGTAGATTTATTTATTTACTTATAGCTAAATTTTACAACTGAGTTTTATTAATATAGTGTTTATTAGTAATTTACTATATTTCTTATTCCACTGAAGTTTTTTAAACTGTAATTCACAAATGTTTTTCAGCACAAGCTGCATTTTGATGCATGTGTTTTTAAATAATTTTTGTTAAATGATCAATTAAAAAATGGGAGGGCTTTGCAGTGTATTTAAACCAAGTCCAGCTGGTGAATCTGGGAATCTTGAGGCAATGTTACAACTGCCTCATGTACACAGACAACCCTCTCCTCCTCCCAACAAATTCCAACACATGTGAGAGATGCAACCATATAGCCAAACTGGAGGCTAAGCTCTCTCAACTCAGTACTGGCGTAACCAGTCAGGAGGAGAAGGAAACTACACTCACTACAATTCCAGTCTCACATAGACCTACCACGACAGCAAACCAAACATATAAACACACAAAAACATACTCGGAGGCTCTAAATAAAAATCTGCCTAAGCAGCAGAGACCTCCAAAGCAGACACCCAAGCAACCGCTACCCCAAAACAAAACACGTGCAACACATAGCTCACAAAGCCAGTGTGCCGAACAGTCACAGCCCTTAAGGCTAAACAACACACCTGATACACTTGTAATAGGTGACTCTATCATCAGGCACACTGACGTCCCGCTCACCAGGCTGAACAACGAGAAGGTCACGGTGATCTGCCTGTCGGGCGCTAGGATCCGCCACATAACACAAGCACTCAGGTCACTCCAAGGCAAGTACAAATATGACTCAGTCATTGTCCATGCTGGTGTGACTGACCTGAGACGTACCTCCCTGGACTACATGAAAAGAGACATAGAGGAGCTCTCTGAGCATGTAGCCCAGGCCGGTATGACCCTGACCTTGAGAAGCATCTTACCCTCACCAAGAATGATGCCACAATATGAAGACAAGATGATCAATTTCAACAATTGGCTTAAGTATTGGTGTCATTCAAAGGGGATCCATTGCCTGTCAGCCTGGGATGACATGCTCGACAAGCCACGATGCTTCGCTAGGGACGGCTTGCACCTGTCACCTCTGGGCTTTCAGATATTGGCAAAGGCTCTTGCTACCCCCATAATGCCTTTTTTAGGCAAGGCTCAAAAGACAAACCCACCTCCAAAGGTATCACAAGGTATAAGAAACTAAGAGTAATGCTACTCAACGCCAGAAGTCTACACCTCAAGATGCATGCACTCGAAACTTTCCTTAGCATGGAGAACATCGATATCTGTGCAGTAACAGAAACCTGGTTCAAGGCTCCCAGAAGCACCCCAGCACTACCAGGTTATACCTCATACAATGCTTTTCGGCCCCAAAACTTGGACCGAACCACAAAAGGAGGGGGAGTATCAATATTCATCAAAGATACCCACACCTCCAGGTTGGTGGCACAGCACGAAGCATCAGAGACTATCCATGTGCAACTAACAGTGGGTAAAACTGCCTTCCAGTTTATAGCCTGCTACAGACCACCCTCCCAAACCCAGGAACCCCACTCGGCCTTCCTGAGAACACTGGAAAATATGAAGGTCTCTCCAAACACCATTATATTGGGCGACTTCAACTACCCAAACATAGACTGGGAGCATTACTCTAGCTCCAACACCCTAGCCCAAAGGTTCCTAGAATTTGTAAACTCAAATGCTATGGAACAACTTGTTACCACTACCACAAGAGGGGAAAACATACTGGACCTGATCATCACCAACATGGGGACTCTATGTTCCCGACCAGAAGTGTATCCCTCACTAGTAAGATCAGACCATAAACTAATCTCACTGGATATTCACATCCCGACCCCACCCCCTGCCCAGAAAACCACAGTGAAAAACTTCTCTAAAGCAAATTTCACACTCCTCAAAACCAAGGTGGAATCCTTCAAAGCCCCCGGGCCTGTGGAAAATATGGCCCAGACCGCAGAATCCTTTATAAACGCATTCTATGAACACCTTCAGGAATGCATGGATCATGCAATCCCAAATAAAACCAAGACCCAATCCTCCAAAAGCAGATGTCCTGTCTAGTGGACCCCAGCCATAAACAAACTATACAATAGGAGGAGGAAGCTACTACATGATAGAGCAAAATCCCAAAATGGGAAGGCATCTCAGTATTATCAAAAAACTAGGGGACTCATAAAATCGTCTAAGGCCAGCTTCGAGAGAAAAATTGCACAGGACACTAAGGATAATCACAAGGCTTTCTTTAGTTATGTTAGGAACCTGGGTGGGAATTCCCAGATATGCTCAGAATTAGTCCAAAATGACAAAAAATACACCGAACCCACAGACATTACCAACATCCTAGCTGACAGGTTCAGCGCAAACTGCTCCCCCTCCTCCCCACCAAAAGGGCAAATATCTATCCCAGCAGAGACCCCCTGCCCCCCTGACATCTCAGACGCTCAGGTAAGAGCCACCCTCTCCAAAGCAAAAAACACAGCATCAATGGGACCAGATGGTGTCCTGGGCTGCATCCTACATGAACTCCAAGAAGAGCTAAACCCAAACATAAAACTACTGTTCAGTCTCAGCCTTACTACAGGATATGTACCCAAAGAGTGGCGTACAGCAACAGTGGTCCCTCTCCACAAAGGTTGTGTCTCAACGGATCCTGGAAACTATCGTCCCATAAGCCTGACTAGCCTGGTCTGCAAAGCTATGGAAAGGATCATCATGGACCTCATAAATAAAGATATTGGGGACCTACAGACACTGGATCCTACCCAGTTCGGCTTTGATAAGGGCAGATCCTGCCTCTTAAACCTGGTCGATTCTTTGAAACAGTCACCAAGGCCATTGACGAGGGGAAGGTGGCCCACACAGCCTACCTGGACCTTGCAAAAGCCTTCGATACAATACCCCACTCGGGTATTATAGATAAGCTCACCAGCTTAAATATAAACCCCTATTGTCACTAGATGGGTTGCAAACTGGCTCAAGGACAGAACCCACATGGTTAGAATTGCTGGAGCCATGTCAGACTCCAAACCAGTTACAAGTGGCGTCCCACAAGGCTCAGTCCTGGGACCTCTCTTGTTTGGTATATATTTCTTGGAGGTACAGGCCAACACGGAAGGACTGTGGCTGACCAAGTTCGCAGATGACGGCAAACTGGGCGCCATAATCGACTCTCCAGCTGACACAAGCATCCTCCAAAAGGGACTCATAGAAACAGACAACTGGTGCCAGAGCCATGGCCTCAAGCTAAACGCCAAAAAGTGTATAGTCATCCCCTTTGGCAAAAACAGGTGGTAATCCATTAAGTACAGAAGAAGTAATTAGGGACCTGGGGACCCAAGTTGATAGCAATCTCTCATTTGACAACCACGTGGCCAAAGTGGTTAGAAAAACATTTTATATAGCCCACCTAATCATGAAGGGATTCACATCTAGATCAGGGGAGGTCATCGTGCCTCTTTACTCATCCCTCATCAGGCCCATAATTGAGTACAATGCCCCTTTTGGGATGTACCTTACCAGACACCTGCAGCAACTGGAAAGACCCCAAAAGTACCTCACCAAGAGGATCAAAGGGCTCAAACAGATGCCATATGCTGCCCGGTTAAAGAAACTCCAGCTCTACTCAGTGGCATACCACCTGCTCAGAGGCTATCTGTGCCTGACGTATAAAGCCATGTCCAACCCGGAATTAATGGACATGCTGCTCCTCAGAAAATCCAAATCCCATCGAGCTACGCGCTTGAGAGACTTGAACCTCAGCACTAAAATAAATAGGACATGCTGGAGGGACAGACTCATAACCCAGAGGCTCCCTTCACTCTGGAATAAAATCCCAGTCCAGGTTAGGCAGAGTCCCTCACTGACTCTCTTCAAGAGGAATTTTGATGAGTGGATAGGAGATCGTAGGTTTACCCCGGGTATCACTTCTGTGTCACTGTTAGACAGAGACACAGTATACTAACCTCGAAAAAGGGCATAGCAAAATTAATTTAAAATGGGTGGCGAAAGCCAAACACACTCTGGCTAGGCTTATAAATGCCCTAGGGCAGATAGCCTAGTATGAACCTATGAACCTAAGTGCATTATGTAATCTATATTCTGATGAAATCCATACTACCGAGGACAAAAGAGTTAAATGGTTGAGTAAAACACTATTTTATTGCTACTCTACTGTGTCCTGTGCGTTTTCTTCCAGTGTGTTGGTCTATCCAACAGGGCACTAAAGGATCTTATCAGTTCTCTTTGGAATGGGTCCACACTGTCTGTCTCCTTCCATGCCCTGTGGGAGACGAGGCTGATAAGGTCATCCTCAGAGGGGACACACAAGATGTAGACTGGCCAGATCCGAAGGCCTCCAAAAACACCGACTCCTCTGAGGAAGGGTTTTGAGTAGACCAACCACTTTTCTGGTGCAGGACCTCAAAGAGGTCACCAAAGAAGACATCATCTGGTGGAGATCTTGGGGACCCTTCCACTTCGAAGTCTGTCTTCTGTCAGCAATTTCTGAGGGGAATCCAAGTGCCTCCTCTTGCACAGTCTTTTTTGAGGTACCTCCTCAGTGGAATGATCCAGGAAAGTGTTGGAAGAGATGGGGTGCTTCACAGAGGGAACTGCTCAGCGGCTATTGGGGTCTGGCTGTCCCTGAGGTGGAGGATAAGCAGGCTCAAGGTCAAAAGTCAAAGTAGGAGTGGAATCCGAAGGAAGTAGAGTCAAGTAGTTCTTGGCTGGGAGAAAACTCTCTCCATCACTTTGAATGCAGAAGGACCTGGAGAAGCCAAAGGCAATATCTCCTGAACAGAGGTTCTAGCAGCAGACAACTTCAAACCTTATGGATCTCCTACACTGAAGGGGGAGTCAGAGTGGAGCAATCATGTGCAGAGGCTCTGAGAGAATGCAACGGCTCTGAAACCATTGGAGTTGAGGACATCTCCTTGGACCAGACACTAATGTTTCGGCTCAGGGATCCATCGTGCTCTAAAAAGGTCAGAGGCGATCAGATCAGAGACATTGCTGCAGCCAAGGAGGGAAGGGCCATCGGATCTGACATGTCAACTCTGGATACTTCCAGATCCAAGGGCTCCACAATGGGAGGTTGGAGAAGAAGAAATCAAAGGCACAAAGGTAGAGTGGCTCACAAACTCCAGTGGGGAATGAAGCAGGCAAATCTTTCATCTGTATCTGCATCCTGTCTTTTCATCATCTTGTCCATCTCCACTTCGGAAAGGCTCCAGGAAGATCTGATGGAGAAAGATGTGGAGGGAGGTCTTGATGACTTCTTAGGAGCTTGGAGGAAGGCAAACCTCATAGTGGGAGATACTACCTCCAGGGAGGAGACTCTGAGTTCAGGGCCAAGGAGGTAACAAAGTTTGCTTCTGATCTGAAGGCCTTGGATATGACAGCTTAAAAGTCTTAGCTGGTAGTTCAGAAATAGCCCTTTTAGGAGAAGACAAGGCAGGGAAGCATTTCCCTGGGCTCCTTTTGCTTTCTTGTGGGGGGGGGGTTGAGCCCCTGACTCTCGAGATGACCTAGCAACAGAAGAAGACCGAGGAAGAAGACCCTTAAAGATAAGTTTGTCTTGGCATTCTACCAGAGCACAGGAACTGAAACCCGGGCAAATATCACAGAATATGTCCAAATGACTTGGCCCTAGATAGTAAACCCTGTGGGCATCAGACTGAGGGTTCTTGTGCCCGCAGGAAGTACATTTTTTGAACCAAACAGGCTTGTCAGCCATAGTTCAACTTTAACTACACTCCACAACAGAACAGAAAGGTTTAAGAGAAAGGATTTTTTTAAGAGGGAAACAGAAAAGGAAAAACTACCAACAATGGTAGGGAAAGAAATACCTAAAGGTATGAAAGTATCTAAAGACCTAAAGAAGAAACCTGAAAATAATAATAAAAAAAAAAAAAAGTTTGCAGAAAGGTAAAGAAGGTGATAGACTACAAATAAGAGGTAAAAGATAATAAAAAAATTGATTTATATCACTCACGACCCATAAGGAGCTATGAAGAGAGAAAATCCCAGCTTGCTAGAAGTGCTGCAAATGAGATCTGAGGTAATTTGGAGGGCAGGGACATTATGGGTAAAGGGAGGAGCTTGAGAGCTGGGGCCTAAGTTATAAAAAAGAGGTGGAGGTTGATCTGAGGTTTGGATCCAAACCCACAGGTTGAGAAACGAATGAAAATGACAACATCAAAGCCCCTGATTTTGTTTAAAAAAGGCCAGTTTCAGTCCAAAAGAATGAATACAGCCTAAAACAGTATTAGACAAAAAATAATTCATAAAGTGATGAAAAATTCCTGTCGGAAATGTTTAACATTCAAGATGGTGCCAAAAAGTAAACTGAAGTTAATTTCTGCAGGGGTCACTATTCTAAAGACTGTAGCAGATAAAAAGGTTTTAGTAATACAGTTCCAAGCATAAAACAAGTGCACAAAAGTTCCCTAATTTGTTAAAAAAGGCTAGTTTCAATCAAAATGAATGGATACAGCCTAAAGAGTATTAGACAAGAAATAAATCATAATCTGATGAAACATCCTTGTCAGAAATGTTTAACATATAAAATGGCATCAAAAATTGCAATTTAGATGAAAAAATCATTTAAAAACTTTGTAATCTCATTCAATCACTCCAAAGAAAAAAAAATGCAGTATCAGCAAGTTTTCCTGTCAAAACTTCGAAATAAAGATTTTATTTAACAGGCCATACTGTACTAGTCAAAGTAAAAACAGAAACGTATCCAAAACTTCTAATCAAAATAAGCAGTAGAATACACTATTCAAGTAGAGAAAGAAAGGGAGAGGGAAGAAATAAAACTCCAAAACAGTGTTTTATCCTTGCTATGCAGCTGATGTCAGCCTGTTTGAGAGAAGCAATATTCCAAGAGATCTTGATCTGATTGAGGCACAAGAGAAATAAAAAAAGGTCCTGTATGAATGTGAAAGGCTGTGTAGCTCCTGACAGGTGATTTGATCTTTACCCTCACAGACAGGCAGCGGGAGGAGTTCTGAGCAATGACAGTCTGCCATGGGAGGGGCAGCAAGGCACTACTACCTATATGCCAGTAAGGCAGTGTGTTTGTTGAACATAAACAGTTTGTCAAGTAGTTATTAAATTACAGTAGCAGTTTAAATTTGGGCATAAGGTAACAGGAGGACAAGGTTCATTGAAGTAAGTTAAGAATTTATGGCCATTTATGGTAATAATAATTATTGAGCTGAATGTAAGTTTACTTATAGAGGATTGTGAGTAAATCTGCAGCAACAGTAAGTAAAGAGGTAAAGATTTTGAAATACAGGTTGTGTTTTTAAATAAAACTGTTTTGGCTAGTAATTCTCCATTGTATGTATATATGTATGTATATATATATATATATATATATATGTGTGTGTGTGTGTGTGTCGACAAAGTAGAGATTGCAACCTTTGTAATAATAGAAATAGGTCAGATTACAATTACAATGTAAAGCCACTACAGGAAGTTTGATAACCTTTGTAATAATAGAAATAGGTCTGATTACAATTACAATGTAAAGCCACTACAGGAAGTTTGATAAAAGAAGTTACAATCACTAAACAATTAGAAGTCTGTCTAAGCAAATTACTTTTACTGCTAATTCTGATAAAAGTAAGAACAGTGGAAACAAACTTTTCCAGAAGTCAAAACTATTTTGTGATAACTTATTTCACAAATAAAGGGGCAGTCAATTTAAGTAATATGTTCAAAAAATATGCATGAACAATAAATGGAGGATTGACGCATTTAAATTTAAGAATTTTAACTACTACAGATTTATATTTGACTGGACTGGATGGCCCCTCCTTCTAAAGTTCATTAACAGAGAAATTAATCATTAACCTGGTTATTTCAACTGTAAAAACAAAATGAAAATTCCAGCAAAGCCAGAACATCCACTGAGTGACCTCCCAAACCTCTTGTATCAGAGGCACATGGGATATATGCAAATGACCCTTATGAACATCAGGTGTTTCAGCTAATTGGCGATTCTGAATGCCCATTACTTGTTTTGTCGTTTTAATGGACAATTTCAGGCCAATAAAGCCAAACCCCACTAGCTGTGGATATGCATATTTTGGCCTTGTTATGACCTCATCAGCACAGCACAAGCAGAGTGTTTGACTAAGCATAAGAAACACAGGGCTGTTATACCCAGCTGATGTCCATTATCATTAGGGTCACTGAAGAAATATCCCAAACAACAAACTAAAACAATATGACCTCACTTCTTGTTTTGGTTATTTCAACTGCAAATCTGTTAATATGGTTTACAGTGAAAGCCCTCTGAATGTGACTCATTTTAAGTTGTTCAACTATGATGCTAAAAATAGAATATATGCACATATTTATGCTAGTAAAAGTAAAAATAATACATTATTCAAACACACAAAAGGTTTTTACTTTTTTTTACTTTATATTATGCAAACATGGCAGGAAGAGTATGTCAAAGAATTCAAATGGCAATTATAGATGCCTACAAATTTTCTGGATTAAATGATGCTTTGAATTTTAAATGCATTTTAAAATCTAAAAAGTTAAACATTTAATAGTTGTATTTTAATGAAGTGGTAAGTGATATATGCTTGCTATTGGTTCAGCTCAATCACTTTGATAAATGTTTTAATTCTTTTAATGGTGTTGGAATGCAGTAACTTCAGTCTAAAGACAACTTTTTATTGATAATGCAAAAGCACTAGGCTCTACCTGGTTTAACTTGGCAATGGTTCATTCTCTTGTACAAAATAACAGCTAGTGCAACTAGGAGATATGGAGAAGGTGTCCTTCTCCTTATAGGATTATAGGATTATAGGTAAAGACAAGAAGCCAGGTATTCTGAGAGAGCTCTCACAGTTGAGCTATGTTCTGCTGGTCTTAGTCCTACAGGTGATGAGGATGGAACTCCAATTCCAGATCTCATACGTTTTCCATCAGCTCAAAGCCCATGCACCTAAGTTTGTCTTAAGACTTTCCATATATTTAACTAGCTTTCAACATATCATCTGCCTGCTAAAAAGGCTATCAGCAATATAAATCAGACATTCTGTGGGGAACTTAGGTCCAATTCCCTTTGCTTGTTATCTGCCACACACACCACACTAAAAAACAAAAAGCACTTAAAAACCCTGTGTGTGTGGCTGGCTTGTTGGCATGGAAGTTTCACGTTTGACTAGCAACTCAGACAAAGGGGGAGACAGACGAGAAGGAAGTGTGTCAATGGTCAAGGATCACTCACCCACATTGTGAAAAAGTCTGTGAAAACTTCCATCACAAAACCACCACCTGGGAAAAGCCCAGTATTACACCTAATCCACCTCGGGAAAGCCTAATATCACACTCCTCCGCCCAATGACTTAAGAGATTAAACACAAGTGTATGGAAGTGCACAATCACAGCAACCTGATGTGGTCTGGCATTTGTACTGCAATGAATCTGTAGGTCAACGGGGAGAAGGACTGACAGAAGCACTGAAGTCCCTTAACCTACATCTGAATGATGGCTGTAGTTCCCTGCGTTTATGTCTCTCTCCTGATGTTTTGAAATGCATGTGCTGATGGGGCATGACTTGCAGATCATGGGATGAAACATCAAGTAAAAAAAAACCTCTGTGTTACCAATAAACAAGAGCTGTATTTAAGATCCTTCATTTGCGATCTGCATGCGAGCTCATACTAGGAATGCAAATTTTATTCACTTGAACATGCACTGCACCTTTTATAACACTGGATTAATTAACATTTAATGATCTTTTCCACTTTACTGCAAGCATTACAGGTGTGTCCCAGTCAATTTAAGTTTACTATAAAAAAAGAAAGTTATGTACTTGGCATCTATGTTATCCTATGTCTTCACTCATCACCATAGGATCTAGGATCCGACATTAGATCTGAGCCGGCAACATTCAACAGATGGTTCCAAGGCTCTAGCTCCTCTCTCTCCCATAATACCATGCTGCCTGTAATCCCCAGATCAAATTTGCTAACGTAATCCTAGAAGCTACTCCCACCAATGTGGAAGGAAACCATTCCAATTTCCTCCAAGATCAAACCAGGTAGGGGGATGGCGGGTGGGAAATGCGATGAAGACATAGGATAACACAGATGCCAAGTTATGGTTAAGTACATAACTCTTTATCTGATGTTATCCATGTCTTCATTCATCACCATAGGGTCAGATCCCCCAGCTACCAAATATTCTGGGAGGCCTCAAGGAAGGACATGCTAGAGCACTATGGGGCCAAAAGAAGCTCTACTCCTAGAAATCAAATCCGGCTTGTAACTGGATATAAAGATGTGAGGATTAGTCCAAGTGGCAGCAGCACAGATGTCATCAATAGAAAGCCTTGCTACAAAGGCCTAAGAAGTCGCCACGGACCTAGTGGAATGGGACCCGATATGACCTGGAACCTCAAGGTGGTTAAGATTGTAGACCACAAAGATGCAGCCAGATATCTAGTTAGAAATAGTGACCTTAGATATTGGAAGGCCATGTCTGCTAGCAGAAAAGGTCACAAAAAGCTGCTCTGACTTACAAAAATCTTTAGTCCTATTCAAGTAGAACCACAGCTGTCAGTGAATATCCAAGGTTTGAAGGATACACTCCCCACTGTTGGAATAGTTGGGGAAGAATACTGGAAGCTGAATACATTGATTTAGAGTAGACCCAGAAACAATTGTAGGTAAGAAGAAGGGGTTGAAGGGCCATCTTCCAAGATAGAAACTTGAGATCACAGGAACTAGCAGGTTCAAAGGGACTCCTAGAATGAGACTGCAAAACCAGCCTGAGGTCCCAGGGATCCCAAGGAGGTGAAGGGTCCTTAACTGGAGGCTGAAGCAGACCCCCCCCCCATAAAGGCCTTACAAAGCCAACATGAAAAGGTGGATTCAGAGTTCTCATGGAAATTGGAAGTCACTGCCAACTGAAGCTTAATAGTGGAAAAACTTGCTCCCTCTTGAAAAAGAGAGAACAAGAACAAAAGTATATCTTAAACCGAAGCAGAAAAGGGATCCAGATTCCTGCTCCTGGCCCAGATTGATAACATTTTTCCACTTACTCCTGTACGCTATCCTAGTAGAGGGTTTTTGGGAGGCCAGGATGATGTGATTAATGACGACTCATGATCAGTGGAACTAGAGAAACCATGCGGTTAGGTGATGGGTCCAAAGGTTTGGGAGAGGAAGCCCCAACGGATGGGAAATCAGATCCAGATGGGGATCCAGTATCCATGGCGGATTCTTCAGATGAGACCTGATGAAGTGGAAACATGGATGACGAGGCCAGAAAGGGGAAATGAGGATAAGGGATGTCCTCAGGCAATGCGCTTTCTGCAGAACCAAGGGTATGCGTAAAGGAGACCTGGAGACCAACTGTGGAATAGAGCATCTCTTGATGACTCCCCATGAGGAGGGATCAGGGCAAAATACCTGCTGCATTTGTGGCTGACTGGAGAGGCAAAAAGGTTGCAGCACAGCTGACCCCAACAGTCTAAAATCTGATTCGACACTGAAGGACTGAGGGACCACTAGTGAGGACTCAAGATATATCTGCTGAGCCTGTCAGCCAACACTTTGGAATCCCACTGCAATAAGGAAGTGGCCAGAGGACATAGCCCATTCCCACACTCTCATGGCCTCTCTGCAGAGTGGGTGTTCCCCCTGTTTGTTGACATACCAGACTGCCATGTAGTCTGCCTGAACTGCAATCTTCCCTAGAGGGAGGCAGTCTTGGACGGCTTGCAAAAAAAGAAGAATTGCCCTCATCTCCAGAACATTTATATGCATCTTGGTCTCTACTGGGGACCACGTGACTTGGACAGTCTTCCACCGAAAATGCCTCACACCCCAGCAGGGAAACGTCTGTGGTCACTGTGGCTGTGGGAGGAGGGAGAGAGAAGGGTCTGCCTAAAGACAGATAATTTGACTGAAGCCACCAATGGAGGTGACGTCTGCGCATAGGCGTCAATCTTATGGTCGCAGACAGTGGATGAAGCAGAGCCAACCGTTGGACAGCTAAAGTTCATTGTAACACAAGCATGTGGTACCTTGCCAGAGGAAAAAGAAGAATAGCAGAGGTGATGGATCTGAGAGCCCAAAGAACCAAATGAAATGGGGGAGGAGGACACAACAGGTCCAATATCTGTGTGACCTGATCCTGTATCAACTAAATTCTGTGCAGAGGTAAAGTTGTGTTCTCTGAAACGGAGTTCATCTGAACTCCTATGACCTCCAACTGTTGAGTGGGAATCAGGTTGGATTTCGCAAGGATGAGGGTTATCCCCAGCTGACGGAAGAGAAGAACACACTGAATCACCTGAACCAGTCGATACCTCAAAGGTGCCATGAGGAGCCAATCATCAAGGTATGAGAAGATCTGGAACCCTTGCAGGTGAGCTGCTACCCCTGCCATGCAATTGGTAAACACCCGGGGGGCTGTAGTGAGACCAAAGGGTAGGGCTCTGAACTGGTAATGATTAGCTTCCAGCTGGAAGTAAAGATGTCTCCTGGAATGCCTGTTTATTTTGATGTGATAGTAGGCGTCCTGGAGATCTACAGAGCACATCCAATTGTCCTTGCATAAAAGTGGTAGAATGGACTGAGCAGTGACCATCCGGAACTTTGATTTCTTTACTAAGAGACTGAATTCACTGAGATCCAGAAAAGGACAAAGGTCCCTAGTCTTTTTTGGCACAAAAATGAAGCGAGAATAAGTGCCAGATCCTTTTTGTCCTGCTGGGACCTCTTGGAATGCTCCTTTTAGAAGTTGTTGAACTTCTTTGGAGGCCAGCTCCTTTAGACTGAGTGGAACGTCCCAGAGGCAATGTCTTACTGGAGGGGGTTGCAAAAAGGGAATGAAATAGCCCCTGGAAACGATATTTAACACCCACTGATCGGAAGTGATGCTTGTCCAGGCTAGTGGGTGTAGGGAAATGTGACCCCTAACTGCCTCCTGGGCAGCACAGTCAGGCAACACTTCAGGAGCACTAATAGGGCTGCTCAGAGAAGGGTTCCCTGGAGCCCTGATTTTGTGGACCCTGCCCCCCTACCTCGAGGGTGCTGTCATCCACTGAAACCTCTTCCCCTGTCTCTGGAAGAGGATTCATCAGGAGCATCCTGAAAGGGTGACTTTGCCTTATGGAACCAAATCTTTCTGGTTCCTCGTTGGGTCTTACAGAAGGAACTCTGGGAGCAGAAAGCTTGATCCCTACTGCAGACAGAGTCTTCCCTTCCTGCTCACTGTGGGTCAAAGTGTCCTTCATGGTAGGTCCAAAAAGAGTAGAACCATCAAAGGGGGCAAAAATAAGGACACCTTAAAGGGTTATGTGAACCCACATAAGCGTAGCCTGGATTGACGTCACAAAGCAATGCCTGTACCAGCCGCTCGAGCGGTAGCTTCCGCTACAATGGAAATTAACCTCATTGAGGAATTTGCAAGGGAGGTCAGAGTGGATAGCTTAGGAGACACCTGCTTGAGGTTCTCCACTGGCAATAGCTCTGCAAGGGAGGAGGAAAGTTCTTGGACCAAATCCCTTTGGAGGTGGATAAAATGTGCCAAGTAGTTTGTCACTTTTTGTGAGGGTGGTCAGAGTGGGTAACTTAGGAGACACCTGCTTGAGGTTCTCCACTGGCAATAGCTCTGCAAGGGAGAAGGAAAGTTCTTGGACCAAATCCCTTTGGAGACAGATAAAATGTGCCAAGTAGTTTGCCACTCTCAGTCCAAAGGTAGCAGAGGCATACACCAGCTTCCCAAAACCATCTATCGCCCAGGACTCCCTGTTCAGGGGATGGACTGTGGAGCTCTGCTAGCTCCTTCTTGGTCACAGCTGCAACCACAATGGCATCAACTGGTACTCATTTGCTCCACTCCAACGGCTCACAGGGGGACTAAGGAACTTGTCAGCCCTCTTTGGAACAGGCTCCACCATGTCCGGTTCCTTACAGGCCCTGCTGGTGATCAGATCCACTATCTCATCAGCGGGGGGGGGGGGGGGCATCCAGGAGATAGATGGGCCCATCCCAAAGGCCTTCAGAAAAGTACAGTTGTGTACACTTACCATAAATGTAGATGTTCAAGTGTATTCACTGTTGCAGTCATCACACTTGGGTTATCTGCCTGCAGGTAGCCCTCAGCTGGCCCGAATACCAGAGACTTAGTATTTCTGCATCGGTTGCTGTTGCTCCAGGACCGAAGTCAGGTCATCAGGGGTATAAAAACAAGAAGCCGACGCCATTACAGCAGTTTTTCTTGCCCCAAATGTCAGGAGCCCCCAAATAGTGAGCTAAGTTATGGTGGAAAAACACCACCAGTAAAAAGTAAATACCAATAGCCCTGTAAGGGGTGAGTAATACATTTAGAAAAGTAGAGAGAGAGAGAGAGATGGGGGCCAGAGGGTGGGAAACCAGGACTGCAACAGTGAATACACTTGAACATCTACATTTATGATAAATGTACACAACTGTACTATGTTCTTAGTGTTTCACTGTTGCAGTCATCACACTTGGGTTGATTCCCGAAGCTAAAAATGGGTGGAGGCAGTCAAGATGAGATGGGGCTGGCTAGTATGCCCTGCAGGACTGCTGTAACAAAACCTGCCCTGGATTTGGAAAAGATAGGCAGGTGATAATGCTTGGTGAAGGTATGAACAGAACTCCAGATAGCAGCTTCCGGAATTTCCCTGGTAGGGACTCCCCTGAGGAATGCTGTAGAGATAGAGGTTGCCCTGGTGGAATGTGTTCTGACCCCCCTGAGGGGTTGGTTTCCCATGGTGTTTGTAACAGAAATGGATACATTGTACTATCCATTTGGAAATAGTTTGTTTAGATATGGCCTTGCCCTCTGTCCCAGGTGCAAAGCTGAGTAGTAGCTGGTCAGATTTTCTGAAGGGCTTAGTCCTGTCAAGGTAGAATCTGAGCTGTCTGTTTATGTCTAAAGAGTGCAGGATCCTTTCCTCTTTATTTTGAGGATTGGGAAAGAAGGTTGGCAAATGGATAGATTGGTTGAGAGCTACACTGGATACCACTTTAGGCATAAAAATAGGGTTAGTTCTGAGGAAGACCCCGTCAACATGAAAAATAATGAAGGGTTCCACAGCCATAAGTGCTTGTAGCTCAGACACTCTTCTAGCTGAAGTGATGGCCAGAAGCAAGGCTGTTTTCCAAGAGGGGAATTTTAACTCCGCTGACGCTGCAGGTTCAAATGGGGGGGGGGTGAGCTTTTCCAGTACAAGGTTAAGGTCCCACGCCAGGGTGGGTGCTCTCTTTGGTGGCCTTAAATTGTTGGTCCCTCTCAGGAACTGTTTGATGAGAGGGTGAGAGAAGAGAGGTGGCTCAGTGTTGTAATGAGCTAAGATGGCAGAGGCATGGATCTTAATGGAAGAGAAGGAAAGGCCTCTGTGGAGTAGATCTGCTAAGTGATCCAGGATTAGAGGTAAGGAGGGCAGAGCAGTGTCTGCTCCTTTAGACTGAATCCAGGAACAATACCTTTTCCATTTATCAGCATAGGAGTTCCTTGTGCTGGGTCTTCTGGCTTCCAGAATGATGTCCAGTGCCTGCTTGCTTAGACTGGTCACTGGGGGAAAATTCAAGGAATAAGCCAGCCTGCAAGGTTCAGGGTTTGCAGTTGCGGATGCAGTATCTGTCCCTCCTGTTGAGTGAGGAGGGTTGGGATCTGAGGTAGATGCCATGGTGGCACTGGTGACAGGCTGCACAGTAGTGGGTACCAGTGCTGGTGTGGCCAGTCTGGAGCAATCAGGATTGCCCTTGGTCTGTCCTGTCTTATCTTCAGTAGTATTCTTGAAAGAAGAGGCAGAGGGGGAAAGGCATAAATTGAGAGGTTTACCCACTGAAAGGATAGGGCATCCACTTCCCATGCTCTGCTGTGTAGTGTCCTGGTGCAGAATTTGCTGATCTGGTGATTGTAGCGGGAGGCAAAAAGGTCTACCTCTGGTATCCCTCATTTCTGGGTTAACAGGCTGAAAGTGCTGGGATTTAATTGCCACTCGCGTGGATCTAGGAGATTTCTGCTTAAGTCGTCTGCCAGAGAGTTTTGTTTGCCTGAAAGGAATTGAGCTTGCAGATGGATCTGCATGTCCAATGCAGTATTCCACAGTGTAATGGCTAGCCTGCAGACTGGGTAAGAGTGGGTTTTCCCCAGCTTGTTGATGTACCACATAACTGTGGCGTTGTCTGTTTTTATTAGTAGGGGTCCAGGTAAGAGAAGGGATCTGAAAGCTGTCAGAGCGTGCTGAACAGCTAGCATCTCTTTTTGTTTGATGTGCAGATGAATTTGACTTGGGCTCCAGTGGCCCTGAATGCACTTGTCTCCTAGATGTGCCTCCCAGACATAGTCTAATGCATCTGTGGTTAGGGTCTGGGTGGTGTGAGGTTGTGTAAATGGAAGCCCCTTGTTGTGGTTGCATGCTGCTGCCCACCAAAGAAACTCTGTCCTTAGACAAGGTATGATGGTTTCCAGGTCCTGAGAATGTTGGCACCAAAGACTTTTTAAGTACCATTGAAGTTTCCTCATATGCAAGAGGCCATGAACCCTAGAGCCTGCAGGATTTTCCTTGCGGACAGCTGGGTTCTGGTGGCCATTTCAGTGAAGTAGCCTGTTAGATAGGCTTGTTTTTCTGGAGTAAGAAATGCCATCTGGGAGGTTGTGTCCAAGCTTGCTCCCAGGAATACAATCTTTTGACTGGGTACTAGTTTTGATTTCTTTTCGTTGATAGTGTACCCCAGGGAGGTTAGAAGGTTCTTTACAAATGTCAGGTGCTGCATCAGCTTTTCCTGACTGTTTGCCTGAATCAGGCAATCGTCCAAGTAAAGGTATATTTGAATGTTTCTTTGTCTGCAGTAGGCAATGGCTGGAGCCAGGCATTTTGTGAAGACTCTGGGAGCAGTGGATAAGACAAAGGGAAGTGCAGAGAACTGATAATGCATAGATCCTGCCCTGAAATGTGGACATTTCCTGCATGATTCCCTGATAGGGATATGCATATAGGCTTCTTTTAGGTCTAGGGTGACTAGCCAGGCCTCTTTGGACAGCATAGGAAGAAGCTTCTGAAGGGTAAGCATTTTGAATTTTGGTACCACCAGGAAGGTGTTTAGAATGGAAAGATCTAAGATTGGGTGCCAAGTGCCCTCTTTTCTGGGTACCAGGAAAAGTCTGGAATAAAACCCTTGACCGATCTGTTCTGCAGGAAGAGGCTGAATTGTCCTTATGGAGAGCAGTGATTGAACTTGGTTTTGTGCCTCTGCCCACTTGTTTGGAGGAAGGTCTGAGAACCCTTTTGGGGTTGGCAGTGTGTGGTAGTAAAATTTGTACCCCTGGGATACAATGTTGAGGACCTATCGGTCTTTGGTGATGGAGGTCCAGTTTTTTGCATGGTGGACAAGTTTTCCTCCTAGGGGCACGAGCAATTGGGCAGAGGTGAGGAGTGGGGTTGACAAGTCATTGTGAATTCCTTCAGTAAGGGGGTGGCTCAGCACTCCCTGTTTTAGAAGTGGAAGTACTCCATTGCTTAGATCTCTGCATACCCTGAGACTGTAATATGGGGGGGGTCTGTTTCCCCTGGGTCTAGTTTGAGATGGCCTTGAAGGGGGGGCAGGAAAGGACCAATGTTTCGAGGGGCAATGCCTACTGAATCTAGAAGGTTGCACCTGCAAAAATTCTTTGACTGTCTACATAGACTTAGCTTTTTCTTCCATCTTTTTTAGAACCTCTTCCGTTTTGGTGCCAAACAAACTGTCTTTATTCAAAGGAGCATCTAGTAGTTTTGATTTGACATGGTCTGGCAAGGTCTGTTCCTTAAGTCAAGCATGCCTTCTCAGTACAGAACCAGTGACTGCTGCCCTACAAGATGCGTCTGGTGCGTCAAACCCACAATGCAAGGTATGCTTGCTGACTTTGCTTACAGAATGCATAAGCTCCTGTAATTTTTTATTTTCTGCACTGTCTGTAAAGGTAGATCATTCTTGCTTAAGAAGTTTCATAATATGTTGCTGGTATTTCAGCATGTGAAGTTGGCAATTCAATGCCCTAATGGCTAGAGTTGCACAGGTGTATACTTTTTTACCCCATCTGTCTAAAGCTCGGGAATCTCTGTCCGAAGGGGTAGGATACTTAGCTGTATTTGCCTTTATACCTTTAGGCCCTTGGGAAATTACCTCTGGGTCAGCAGTAGGATTTTTGAAAATAAATTTGGGAGAGTCATGAACTCTGTAGTACCGGTCTGGTTTCCTTGGAGCAGGGGGTAAAGTATAAGGAGTCCGACTGGATTCCATAAAGACATCATCCACAACATCCAGAGCAGGAGGGGTAGCTAAGGGTCTATGTTGTGGCAAATCAAACTTCTGTGAGTCTCTTTTTGGACTGAGGATAATCCTTGCATTCCCAGTGGAAATGCTCTCAAAGTATGAAGGGTTTCACCAAAAGAAAAATCCTCTGGAGGGGAAGCAGAGGGAATGGATTCCTCTGCATCTGAATCCTCATAAGCAGATAAAGGCATGTCTTCATATTCAGAAATGTCAGTTGTCGACTCTTGGTCAGTTAAAGTTGCTGGGGATAAGTCCCTTTTTCTCTTAGCAGGGGAAGGCTGGCTTCCCCTAATCAACATGATAAAGTCTTCTGCCATTTTAAGCATTTGAGATTGTGGCAAGGAAGCAGGTGCTTGAGATTGGGTCGTCGGTTTTTTAGGCATAGCTCGTACTCTTGGACTTAGAAACTCTGTAGTTTTAGACAAAACTGAAGATGCGAAAGAAGTTGTCAGATTGTGTCGAGTATTGGTAATGCGAAGAACTTCCTCTGAAGCTGGTGCCTGCACAGCAGCTCTGGACCCATCCAAGGTAGAAATATCCACAGGTTCTGTAGTCAAAGAAGAGTCTCGCTGCATATCAGACTCCGAACTGGTCTTGGTAGCAGCTTGTGAATCCATCGAAGCGGGCATCAGGGGCTGCGAAAGCACCTCACTGAGTACCGGCGAACTGGCAACTAGCTTAACAGAAGTGCTGTTGGCAGTTTTGACCCTTGTGCGGTCTGTCTCCGTCTTTATCCTTACGATTTTTCAGAAGCTCGGTAGCCAGATGGCTTATCAAAGCCATTTCAGAATACGGAGATAGAGAGTGAAAGTATTTAGTGACAATAAGGGCCCGACGACAAATAGTTTGGGCGTTGAACAAAGCACAAAACCGATAGCGAGGAACATCATGGTCTGGGCCTAAACAGATGACGCAGTAAGAATGGAAATCTCGGTGTGGTATTTGCTTTCCACAGGCGAGACAATTGTTAACCTTTTCTGACATTGGTTAGAGCAAGAAAAAAGGATCCCCAATGAGGTCCTTAGCTTTAGAAGACTTCAGGATGATTCAATTCGGAAACGAAAACTCAGGTAGTGGCCGACCGGCACTCGTACAAACTGCTTCTGCTTCAGGCTCCTCGGCAAGAAAAACTGATGTAATGGCGTCGGGCTGCCTGTTTTTATACCCCTGACGTCACTCCTGGAGCGACAGCAACTGATGCAGAAATACTAAGTCTCTGGTATTCGGGCTGACTGAGGGCTACCTGCAGGCAGATAACCCAAGTGTGACGACTACAACAGTGAAACACGAAGAACATCATGAACTCCTCCAAAGATGGGGGTTTGGGAGACTATCTGCCCTTTTGCTTCAGGAGCTCAGGGATGGCTCCAAAGGAGACATCGTCAGGCGGAGATCTGGCAGACTCGTCTCCTTCCTCGAGGTCTGTATCCTCTGTGAGGGACTCCATGGGGGAGTCTATGTGCCTCCTCTTGCACTTTCTGTTATGATAAACATTCTCCACTGGGGGCTTTGGGGAGGATTTAGAAGCCCCGCTGAAGGCTTGATTGTGAGGGCTGACCTGGGACAAGATGTAAGGCCTCACCAGCTTAGGTAGAGGGAGGCCAGGAGGGACCTGGAGGAGCAGCAAAGGAAACTCCAGACCTGGAGAAGGTCCTCACTACCACCAGGAAAGCTGAGGGGCTGGAAGCGGGACCATCCCCCACACCTGAGGGGCGAAGTCCCCCGTAGTGGAGGATCACAACCGGAAATGGCCCCCGGACTCCTGGATGATACCAGTTCAGAGCTATTGAAAGCTGAAGTGCCGAGAGGAAGGGATCGGTCTGAAAATGGTACCAGACCCGCCCCCCCCCATGGAGCCAGCATTGACCACTTTGGTACGGGGCTCATCCTGCTCCAAGGGTGGAGGATTAGAAAAATCCAGGGACCCCGGCAGAGTCAAGAAAGGGGGGATACCTGGCCTTGCTGGAATCTGGCCACAGGAATCTGGCTGCAGATGTCCTGGTCCCTAGAATCCAAAGCCACAGGGATTGGATGAGAAAAACGAGAGACCAGGGAGTATGAGGCTCCCCTGGAAGCCCCAGCTCTATCTGGGCCTTGAGGAAGGCCCTCATCATCATCCTATCTATATCTAAGGGCAAGAGACTCCTAGAAGATCTAAAGGAGGAAGAGGAGTGGGTAGACATGGAGGGAGACCACTCCGCCCAACTACCATGTTCTGGGGAACAGATCTGATGCCTCAGAGTTGACTGAGACCTCTGTTTATATGTAGAAGGAGTTGCAAACTCTTCCAATACCATAATCGGAGCCGATGAACCTGTCAGGTCCGAAGGTCTAGCCAACTCAGCAGGCGGATTCCAATGAAACGGTCGAATCAGAGGGCCTCTGATCCAGACAAGATCTGGATCTGACAGATTGCTCAGTGGCTCTCAGCTCCCAAGTCCTTGGATCCAAGCTGGACCTGGCTGAGATCGGATATGGGGACTTAGAATCTGACAGCCACAGCTTTTTGGGGGAAGCTGGCTGAATATAAGGGGGCTTCCTCTTCTGATTGGAAGAGGAAGCCTTGGAGGCAGTAACAAAGGGTCCACTTTGAGCCAGACCCTTTAGTAAGAGCTTGTTGTGAGGCTCCGCCAAAGCCCTGGGCTTAAATATGGCACAAAGGTCACATTCAACCTCTAGGGGCGGGGTGCCCAAGCAATAAACACACTCCTCGTGCGTGTCGAGGAGCACTTTTTAAAACCAGTAGGCTTCTCAGACATTACTACAAATTAACACTACAAAAGACAACTACAACGAACAACTACTCCCCTAAAAACAGACTACAGCCCTAACGGCTACTGTTAAAAAGATAGTCAAAACCCAGCACAGACAAATCTACCAAAACTAGCTAAGGGAGTGGAGGAAATGAACTACAGGAATACTGCCTACTAAAACTACACTAGAAAAAAACTGCACTACCACAAAAAATAAACGACTTGAAGAAGAAAAATTGGTATATAAGGCAAAGCATTTTTTTTTCAGTGTTTCTTTGCCCCCAGATGCCAGAAGCTAGAAGCTAAAAATTTTTGATTTTTGGATAAATGTTTCCAAAAAGAAAGAGGAGTAAAAAAAAAATAAGCATGTATGTGCATAAATACAAACAAATACACCATGAAAGAAGTCCCCCACTAGCTAGCTATTAGAAGGTAAACACCTAGTACCACACAGGGGAAGGAGGATCTACATTTATGGTAAAAACAAAACTATATGTCATCTATCATGGATGCATCATAACAACTGGGTAAGCAGAATATAGCCAGCCAACTAGGGGGAGGAGGAAAAAGGTAGATTATGGTGTAGGATCCCCCCTGCAACAGCAGTGGCAAACCCCTGCTCGGGATCTGGAATATAGAGTAGATTATAATGCTTGGCAAATGTATGCATGGCTGTTGCCTTGTAGAATGAGGTCTTATCTTGTGGTGGAATTTTTTTCCATGGAAGGAGTAACAGATCATTATGCAATTGTCTGTTTGGAATTCCTTTTCCTTCCTTCCTGCTGTATAGGCTATGAAAAGTTGAGTCTCTTTCTGCTATTTTTTGTTCTGTCCACTATGTACATCCAAGGTATTATAATTTTTTCCTTTTTTTTGGTTGGGAAAAGAAAAGGTAGGTAGGTGGATTGCCTGGTTTAAGGACACTCTGGATACACCTTAGGCATAAATGTAGGATTAGCCCTCATGGACTGGAAGATTAGAAAGGGGGTTGCATGCCATTAAGGCCTGTAGAAATGAAACCCCCTTGCTGAAGTAATTGCCAGTAGGAAAGCAGTTTTCCATGACAGGCAGTGGTACCAATGTTGTCTTGGCCAGTTTGGAGCTATCAGGATTATCCTTGGAACTTTGGATTGCCAGTTTTACTGCCAGCATTTCTTTTAGGTTGATGGATTATGCATGATGCCATGAAACCCAAGGCTTGCTTTTGTTGTCCCCTTGTATCAGACAGTCAGGTATGGATAAATTTGAATTCTGTAGTCTGCAATGGTGCTCTGCTGTTGGCACTTTTTCCACAGCTCTCATGTTTGCTAATTCCATTATCTGTTGTGTCAGGAAGGGACCAATTTTTGGGCAGCCAGTTCCTGCTAAACCTTGGGGGTTGAACCTGCAAAACCATTTTCTCATAACCTGCTGGGCAGGTGTACCAAACAACTTGATTTTATCCATAGAGCATCAAGCAATTTAGATTTAACATGATCTTCTAATTACTGTGCCAGTCATGGCTGATCTAAATGAAGCCGAATGGTTACTAACCTGTATGTTATTTACCATTTCTAATATATATAATTTTATCAGAGATTCATCAGTGGTTAGCTTTTTAGTTAACTGATCAGGACCCTGGGATATAGTTTCGGGGGGCAAGAAGAGGGGCCTTGTAGAGGTGGTGATTCTTCAGCATCAGATCTCTTCAAATTGGAGAAAGGAGCCTCTGGCTGGTCAGTTATGTCTGATTCATCAGCAGAATCATCAGCATCCAGGAATGTGGTCTGTAAGTCAGTGGTAAGCACCGTAGTGGGTAAAAATTCTGAGGGAGGCATTCAAGAGTGTTAGCAGGGACCTCAGTTGTAGTGATAGTTTCAGGTGTAGTTTGATCAGTTTTCGGTTTTTTGACGAAACCGAAGACACTCATGGTTTGCTTAACGCAGCAGAAGAGGGGAAATCTTTTTATGGTATTTGTTTCACAGGTTAAAACATTATTAACTTTTCTGACATCGGCTGAGGCAAGAAAGAGCTTCTGCTCGGGCGCCGCACGCAAGAAACACTGAAGACATCCCTTAACTCGCTAGAAACAAAGGACAGGCTTCTGCACAGAAAGCACAGCAAACGAGGTCTGGAGATTAGAGGGCAGCAGGGCATAATGGGAGAGGGAGGAGCTAGAGCCTTGGATCCATCTGTTAAATGTTGCCGACTCGGATCAGATGTCAGATCCTAGACCCTATGGTGACGAATGAAAACATTGGTAACATCAGATATATTCCTTTGCTTACAAGACTTTGCCTTGAGACTAACAGCATTTGATGCCATTCAAGTTTTATTAAACCTTGGGTATGCATTTTCTGCTAGTTCAGACCTTGCCTTTTTATCCTCTGAGGTTCCATTTTTTTCATAAAAAACTTGTTTTGCATCTGCCAGCAGCCGCAACAGTTTGTCAGATGGGGCTCTTAATTCCATTCTGTGATGATACATGCATTGTCTTGAGGAAATAGCAGTTTAGTTCAGCTTTTGCATACCTATTCCATGCCAAACTGTACTGGTCCTTCCCTGTTCAGTATATCAATCTACAATTTGTACTTTATCCACGCAAGTTACTGGCAACACTGACTACCTTCACAGGGCACTTTCCCACTGTACTACTCTCATTTAGTAGAGTCTTAGAGTACATTTGTTATTATCAATAAAAGAAAATACAGACAGTAATGTCCTTGCATCTTGTTATGATTAATAAAAGAAAATACAGACAGTAATGCTTTTGCATCTAGTTGCATTCCTAAAGTTAACCTTGCTGCATCTGAAATAACCAATATGATTTTACAATCTTCAATCTCACTGCGTAACTGCATATGTATGATCTTTACCACCTTCTTCCTTGCACTCCTGTGTTCCAGAATCAGTATCACTCTCTACTGGCTACCTGAAATACATTTCAGACTAGCTGTTTGCCTTCATACATGTTCTGCTTACACCTTTCTTATGGCATTTCCCATTTTTTTCAACCACGAAATAACAGACTCGCATAATGCCTTGTCACAATAGAAACCATGTCTATATATGATATGCCTGACAGACTACTACTTGTGTCGTCATTCAAAGTTTGTTGAACTTCAAATACATTCTTGGGAGCTGATTCCACAGATAATGCAGTGTTCAGGACTTGGTCTAATTTGAAGCTTTTTCTAGTGATATTCTTTTTTCATGTTTTCGGTATACAAGCCACAAACAAACTTGTTAAAGACAAAGTTAATTTCTAAACTAATATTATTCTGCTAGTCTGTGCAATTTTGCAATACAGTACACCAAGATACACTCTGCAGATTTCTGTTATGGAATCTGAATCTGTCAGCAATTACTACTGGTGTTATGCCAAAAGTGTTCTTTTTTAATGTTTCTACAATGTTCTATATTTTTTCTGAAGCAGTTTTTTTCTGATATTAACACATTGAGCATAATTACCTACTTTGGCAACGAACACCAAAAATAGAAAAAAAGGTTGTGTGCAGAATAGGCAAGCCACAAGCCAACAAGAAAATAGCACACAAATGTCCAGTCATGAAAATAATGGCCACACTATATAAAATAGTGTGGCTATTATTTTCATGACTGGACATCTGTGTGCTATTTTCTTGTTGGTCTGTGGCTTACCTACTTTGGCACCTACCACTCTAAGCAGGACCAAGATATTTTTTCTTTACCTTTCACGTTACCCACTTCAGATAAGCTAATTAGTTTTTCACAATGTTTAATTCCTTGTAATATGCAAAAGGTGCCATGCAATTGCTTTTTAGCAACAATTTCTGTATACTTATTTTTTACATCCAAAAGCACCTATGCATATTCTATACCACCATCCTGTAGAAATATTCTGTACGTCAAAGTCACTGCATATCATTTTTATGGTTAAAAATCAGCCTAGACAACTCACAGTGCATGCATTTTTTAATAACTGGCCTCTTAGCAAAAAAATATTTCTACTCCTTTAAAAGAATCACTTGTGCACAGAAACCATCTTCTTCTTCTTCTTCTTTCGGCTTTTCCCGGTTAGGGGTCGCCACAGCGGATCACCTTGTCCGCTCATGATTGGCAGTGGAGTTTTATGGTGTCGAGTTGCCAGCCTGGCGCCCAACCTTCCATAGAACGCACACACATGCACACACACACCCAGGGCCAATTTAGAGTGTCCAATCCACCTACAGCATGTCTTTGGGATGTGGGAGGAAACCGGAGTACCCGGAGGAAACCCACTCAGAAGGCACCCCAGCCGAGGACTGAACCGGAGAACCTCTTGCTGTGAGGCGGCAATGCTAACCACTGCACCACCGTGGCCGCCCTTGTGCACAGAAACCATGCTCTATATATATATATATATATATATATATATATATATATATATATATATATATATATATATAAAACCAATTTCTTAATTCAGTTAGCAATCATCCCCTTTGCTACATAGCAACACTTCTTTAATGGTTGTAATTTTTCATTCATACACTACCTCTGCAACCATCTTTTATATTCAGGTCAACACAAGGTTGCCATCTTGTCTGCCATACAATTTTGTTTCCTTACCTCTTTCAGAAAACTGCAGCTTTGAAAAGCTGCTTAAACACACTGGACTCGAAACCAACTTCTTGTGTCTGGAATATTGGCTCTCATATTTCAATAAAATAAACGAACAGACACAGAGAAGTTACTGTTGTCATTTACTTGCTGCTGAAATACTGGCGTCTAGCCAGACACATCTATGTGCACAAACACTGTGTAACAGTATCAAACAAACTAAAACTACTAGTATGGACATCCCTCATTCCCAAAATGATATCCAAAATTCCAAATTACTCTGCACTTAACAGGGATAGGCTACAAAGAGGAACCTGTTATTTTAGAATAGCACCTGGATGCAATCTTAGGGCAAGCAAGCATTTTGTTCTCCCGCTAAAACTTTTTAGGGGACACTATGCCCCCTCCTTTATAATCTCCTTTTATAACTAGTTAGTTGCTAGGCATAGTTACTGTAAGCTTTTTGCTAATCATATATAAGCTTTGCGTTTGCACAAGTCTTGGCTCATTTATCCATATCTGTTCATTGTTTAGTGACATCACTAGAGACGTTGAGAGATTTTGCTAACATCTGAAGCCATCCTTGGCAAGACAAACTAAATTTAGTATCACTTCACACTTGCATTGCTTATTTTTATTATACTGTGAACGTTTTCTGTGCTATTTATTACTTTTCCGCACTTCCTTAAAGTTTAAACTTGCATTTTCAAACTGCTGTAAGGGCTGCTGTTCTTCATAGGTTTATAGGTGATTAGTAGGCTAACAACCCAAAAGCCCTTTAAAAGCCTAGTCATGTTTATTCCAAATCTCCCAATTTTCTAATAGCTAGGTTATCTAAGTTCACAGAGGTATGAGCCTATGCTATGTTATGCCCCTGTCCATGAACATTGACCCAGGTTGCACATGAAGAGGGTTAGGAAAAGGCTTTGCGTTATGTGAATGGGAAACCTGTTCCAGAAAAGAGGTAGCCTCTGAGACACATCTTTCTCTCCAACATCATGTATTCATATCAGAAGCTAAGTTAAGGTCCTTGGAGTGAGTGACCTCATGCAGTTAGATTTACAAATGTACAACATTTCCATTAGGGCCTGGTCGGAGATGGCCTTGAAGCAAGACCCAGATTGTCCCTAAGTAGTCTGTATGAGACAAAATACAGTGACAGGGCATTCAATTTTTTTGCATAAGATTTATCTTTCATACCCTGTATCTTCCTGGTGAGAAACCTCTGGGTCACTCTAGCTGCTGCAGATGTCTAGTGAGGTACATGCAAAAGAGTGCACTGTACTCAATTATTGGTCAGATAAGCTCACAGTACAATGGAATTATACTATCTTTTGATCCGGATGCCATGTCCTTACTTATGAGTTCTGCCACACAGAAGGACTTCCTTACCACAATGGACACATGGAAGTCAAACTTCAGATTACTGTCAACCTATATACCCCAGATCATGTACCACTAGGTCCAGTCTTAGGGGGGTGTTGTCTAAATTATAATTAGCCGAGGTATTTGTTTTCCCAAATTATGCATTTGTTTTGTATTTACTTTCAATCCATGGCTTTGGCTCCAATCGTTTATCTGCATTAATCCTTTTTGTAGTGTATACCAGTGTTTGGGGATTTAATGATTGCAAATCATTCGCAAACTTGGTCAGCCAAAGGCTATCTACTTTTGTCTTGAATTCTGAGAAATATATTCCAAACAGGAGAAGGCCTAGCAGAGAGCCCTGTGGTACACCACTGGTGACTGACCTCTTGCAAGGGAAAGATTCACCTACTATGACAGTATGTGTTCTGTCGTTGAGCCAGTCGGCTATCCACCTACTGATGAAGGGGTTTATGCCTAGTTGAGAGACTTTTTCTATAACACTGGAGTGGAGAATTGGGTCAAATGCCTTGATCAGGTCAAGACAGGCAGTGTGCACAGTCTTTCCCTCATCCATGGCCTTTGTGACCTTCTCAAAGAAGTCAACCAGATTCAACATATACTATCTACCCTTAACAAATATAAACTGGGTTGGGTTTGGAGTCTGGAGAATACCTATGTCTGTGTTGATAAGGTCCATAATGATTCTTTCCATGGCCTTATGCATGAGACTAAGTCAGGATTATAGACCTATAGTTCCCTGGGTTGGTTGATGGACCACCTTTGGGCAGAGGGATGACTGTTGCTGTCATATATTCTGCTGGAACATAGACTGTCTGGAGGCTGTGGTTAAATAAGGATGCAAGTTGATCTGCTAGGTCATGTTTTAAGTTATTTAAAAGGCAACCTGGGATGTTATCTGGGCACATAGAAGCTGTATTTTAGCCTTCGAGAACAGAGATGACCTGCTCTCTTGAGATAGTAGGCCGAGGAATGGGGGCAGGTATACTTTGGGGAGCAACCAGTGGGGACAGGGGGGTAAAGTTTGATCCAAATCTGCCAGCTAGCAGGCTGGTTATTTCCTCTGTTTGAGTACAGGTGGTGTCATCCACTACCAGCTCTGTGCATAGCTGGGTCATTCTCCTTAAGGTTTCGGACATAGTTAAAAAAATGCTTTGTGATTATCCTTAGCTAGGAAGGCTACTTTAGCTTCATAATTTGGTTTTAAGGCCTTGACTAGGTCTCTGATTTACTTGTTTAGGCTACTGAGGGATTTCTTCTTCTGCTAAGCCTGCTTCCAGTTATTCCTGGACATTAGTTTCTTTCTTTTATTGCATAGCCTGTTAATGCTAGTGGTCCACGGGGGGGGGGGGGTCTTATTTTTCTGAGAAGATCTGGGTTTAATCCAATCCAGTACTGCCGATTCTATACAACTGCTTAAGTGGCTATACAGTGCATTGGTTTACACACCTTCATAGGATTCTCTGTTTTTTGGGTTTGGGGAAGCTTTAAAATTTCTTATGCCATCACTTGAGGTTATTTGTCTCAGAAAAAATCCTTTAATGTTTTTGAGTTTGCCAAATTTTAGTTGGACATTTAGTAGTTCAAGAGAGTCATACTGTTTGACCAGTCTTGAGATGTACTTATGCTTTATGAGGATGGATATACCTTCCTCTTCTGGTTCTTTCTTGCTCATTTGGTAGTCTGAACATATCAAAGGCATTGTAGCCTTGCACAGCTGGGGTGCTTTCCACGGCTTTGAACTATGTCTTAGTGATTACACAGATCAGCATTTTCCAGGGTGAAGAGTGCTTCTAGAGAGTGCAGTTTCTTGATTAGATTTCTAGCACTTCACAACAGTACCTTCAGCTCATCAGGAGAAGATTTTGTTATGTTGGGAGGTTGGTTACTTTGACACTGCCTAAAAAGGCACTATATGGGTGGCTAATGCCTTTCCCAATATCCAAAAGCCTAGAGGAGACAGGTGCAGGCTATCTCTGGCAAAGTAACGTGTCCTATCAACCATGTCTTCCCAGACGGACAAATACTGGATCCACTTAGACTGACACCAAAGGTTAAGTTAATTGTTAAAGTCAATCATTTTATTTGTTTGTACTGTGGCATCATCCTTGCTGAAGGCAGAACATTGCTCAAGGATAAACTCATACCTGCCTGTGACACAGTCTGAGAACTCAATCACCTCTCTCTTCATATGGGCCAGAGCAGTACATCTCGGGTCATTTACACCCACATGGACTAATACAGAATCATACTGGTACCTGTGGCTGAGTGACTTTAATACTTGTGTGAACTGTCAGATCTGGCACCTGAAAGGCAGTTAACTGTAACCCTCTCCTTATCCAATCTGATGAGAGGCACATCCATGTGTCTCACTATGGAGTCTCCTGTGACCAGTATGTTAGGTTTTGTGGTATTTTGCCTAATGGGCTTGTTTTCTGAGACAATGTTATATGTACTTTTTTGTGCTGCTGTTGATTTTGTTGTATTTATATGAGATTTCTGAAGGCAGCATTTGGGATGCCTCTGTGTTTTTGGAAGGTCACTAGTGACTACCTTAGCATATGTGGGTTTGTGTGTCAACTTCTTATTTGGTATTAGAGGTGATGTGTGTGTGTGTGGACAACCTGTTTGGCATTTGATATGTCTGTATGTGAGAGCCCTGCCTCCATTTTCATAGTGTAACTACATGTCTCACATATAGTATTTGTTAATTTCAAGATTAGGTGGTTGTCAGTATATCTGATTCAACTGCTACATTGCCCCAGGATGCCCTGGCCCACCAGGCTGACCACAGAGATGTTAGAAAACTTTTAGTTATGTACTCACCATAACTTCAGATGTTTGGGATCCATCTCGCCTACATTCTGACTGATGGGTTCGGAGCCGATCCATGCCAAAGAGCGAAGTCTCTAATTGGCTGAGCTTACTATATCCCAGGATGCACCACTACCAGTCCCCCAGATCTAGTTTGTCCGCATACATGCACACATGCACGCCCTGCTTATATAACATCGTCAGATGAAACAAGATAAACAGTAAAACTCAAAACCGTTCAATCTCTTCTGATCTCCAAGGCAGGGGGAAGGAGGGTGGGTTTTAGGAATGTAGGCTAGATGGATCCCAAACATGTCAAGTTATGGTGAGTACATAACTAAAAGATGTTATGTGATCCTATCTCGCCTACATTCTGACTGATGGGACAGCCCCTAGCACCTAAATCCTGGGTGGCTCACTGGTAAACACTCCTGACTACAGTGGAACCAAATGATGCTCGTCCTTTAGGTGCCACATCCAATTTGGTGTGGGAAATGAAAGTGTGCGGATTGGACCAAGTAGCCGCAGCACAAATTTCGATATAGCGAGCTTGGAATGAAACGCTATAGAAGTAGCCATAGCTCTGCTAGAATGAGCTTTGATACATGTTGTAAGTCCCTTATTCCAAGAAGAATAAGCCTGAGTTATGCAATCTCTGATCCATTTGGAGATAGTAGCTTTTGTGATGGTTTGACCCAATTTATTATCTGAGAAGGACACAAACAACTGGTCTGACTTACGAAGTTGCTGAGTCCTGTCTAAATAGAAGCGTAGTTGCCTGTGAACATCCAATTTATGGAGAGTGTATTCTGCTTCATTGGAGAATTTTGGGAAGAAAACTGGTAGCTCTAGAGATTGTTGGAGACAGAAACTAGAACAGACCTTTGGGACAAAGGATGGATTAGGCCTAAGTGATACTCTATCCTTGTGGAAAATCAAGTACGGTGGCTTAATAGACAGGGCTTGAAGCTCTGAAACTCTTCTTGCAGAAGTAATTGCAACTAAGAAGGCAGTTTTCCAAGACAGATATTTTAACTCACATGTAGCAGCCGGTTCGAAAGGGGAAGATGTTAATGTGAAGCACCAAATCAAGATCAGGATGAAAAATTGGGGGTCTTAGTAGGCCCGCACCTTTAATGAAAGTTTTGCATAGTCTGCTGCTCATCAAAGGAGGATCCATGGATTCGTGGAATTTAGAGATAGCCGCTAGTTGGACTTTAATAGTAGAGACAGAAGATCCTTGATTAAACAGGGATGTTAAGAATTTCAAAACCTCTGGGACAGGAGCAGTGATAGGGTCTAAGCCCTTGAGTTGAGCCCAGATAGCAAACCTCTTCCACTTACTGAGGTACAATTTGTTAGAGGTGGGTTTGTGGGCAAGATAAAATGTGAACAACTTCCGGGTCTAGTGAGTGCCTTCTGACTAAAGTCGGAAGTGGAGGAGCCAAGCTGTCAATTTCAAAGATCGAAGGGACTGATGCTGATGTCCCGACTGATGAATTAGCAGGTCAGGTCTAAAGTCCACAGATCGTCCATGCTTCTTCAGGTAAGGAAACCATACCTGACGAGGCCAGTATGGGGCAATCAGTATCATTAGGACCCCAATTGAGAAGCTTTTGAATGACTTTGGAGAGAAGTGGAATCGGAGGAAAGGCATAAAGTAGCCCTGTTGGCCAAGGTTGTGCTAGAGCATCCATAGCTGGTACTCCTGATGTGGGATCAAGGAGAAGAACCTTTGGCACTTGGTGTTTAGTGGAGTTGCAAATAGGTCGCAGCAGCGCCCCCATCTCCTGAAAACCTGAGCTGCTACAGTTTGGTTTAGAGACCACTCGTGAGGAGAGAGAATTGTCCTGCGCAATGTGTCTGCCAATATAGTTGACCTTCCGGGATGTGGGTCGCTACCAAGAAGCGGTTGGTAGCTACAGCCCATTCCCACACTCTCATGGCCTCTCTGCACGATCTGGTCCCTCCTTGTTTGTTCAGATACCAGACCACCGACATGTTGTCTGTGTGGATGGCGATGATGCCCTGAGGAAGAAACTTGTGTAAGGCCTGTAGGGATAGAAGTACAGCCCTCATCTCCAACACGTTGATGTGGAGAAGAGCTCTGGAAGCCAGGAGCCCTGAACTAGCCTGCCCAGACAATGCCCCCACCCTATCTGGGAGGCATCTGTCGTCAGGGTAACCACTGGAGAGGGAAAAACAAAGGGGCTTCCTTGATTCAAATTGGATGTCTGAAGCCACCAGCGAAGGTCCCGTTTGCATATTTCCGTAATCATGATGTGATGATTGAGGGGAAGATCCTGAAAGGACCATTGAGTTGACAATAGCCACTGAAGAATCCTCATGTGCAATCTTGCCAGAGGAACTAAAAGAACCGTGGCAGACATTGAGCCTAAAACTTGTAGAACCATCCTGGCTGGGGCTTTGGATCTTGAGATCAGAGCTTGAACTTGGCCCTGTAAAGTTTGGATCCTTTCGGCAGGAAGAAAGACGCATCAATCTTGAGTCTATCTCTGCTCCTATGAACCTTATGCTGAGAGGGCAGCAAGACAGACTTTGACCAATTGAATGTAATCCCAGGGTAATACCCAGGAGATGGTGGCTTTGAGGTTGTCCATTAGTAGATGCCTGGTGGTGGCAGTCAGGAGCCAGTCGTCCAGATAGGGAAACACTTGGAATCCAAGACTTCTCAGGTGAGCCGTCACTACTGCCAAACACTTGGTGAACACCCTGGGGCTGTGGTGAGACCAAAGGGCAGAGCGCAAAATTGGTAATGACTGACTCCCAGGCTGAAGCGCAGATACCTCCTGGACGCCTGATGTATCGGTATGTGATAATAAGCGTCCTTGAGGTCTATGGAGCACATCCAAACATCCTTCTCCAACAATGGGAGAATGGATTGTAACGTGACCATTCGAATTTGGATTGGATTGGTTCAGTCTGCTGAGATCCAATATTGGTCTCAGGTCCCCTGTCTTTTGGCACTAAAAGAACCTGGAGTAATTTCCTGATCCGATCTGGTCTGTGGGGACGGTTGGATGACTCCTTTTCTAGCAGCTTTAAAGCTTCGCGGCTGCCATTTCCCTTTGACTGGGTGGTGGGTCCGGGATTCTTTTGGACGGTGGGGGAGTATGTGAATGGGATGGTGTAACCTCCGGCAATGATCGCACCCATCTGTGTTGAGGGATTGACACCCAGGCTTTTAGGTGCTTGGCACGACACCCGACTGGCTCGAGCAGCACAGCCGGGCAATCCCTCATGACGTGTGGGAGGCTGAAGAGCCACGAAAGGACTCGCGGTCTCCAGAATTGAAAAATTTCCCGTCCTCTGCCTCTGGAAGGGAATCTTCCTGCTGTTGGGAGAAAAACTTACGAGATTTGCGGAACCACATTTTCCCTCCTTTAGCCTTGGGGTAAGGCCGAAGGGAGTGGAATAACGGGCACCTACGGCAGATAAAGTTTTTCCCTCTTGCTCACAGCGGTAAGGGTGTCTTTAACCTTGGGTCCAAACAAGGAGGACCCATCAAAGGAAGGAAGACTTGAAGGCCTCCAACTGACACAAGCGGAGCCAGGCTTGTCTCCGAGAGCCACACCTGTGCCTGCGCTTACGCGCGCCCGCGGCCGCCATAGGAAATGAGCCTCATGGACGAGTTAGAAATGGATAGCCAACTGAGAGCTAACCGACTGGGCTAGCTGCTCAGGTAGGTTACCGAGAGGGAATCTGACAACTCCTTGACCAGATCCCTCTGAAGCCTGGTAAATGTGCCAAATAATTCAGAGACCTTAAAGTAAAGGCCGCTGAAGTCAGTGTGCCCTGCACCTGTCCATACTCCTAGACTCCTTATTAGGAGGATGTGAAGCCTCTGCCACGCCCTGTTGTGTAGCAGATGCCACCACCATGGCATCTACAGCCACGCCTTTAGTGAGGAACTCCTTCTCGGGGCCGGACAAAAATTTATTTGGACGAGAAGGGACTGGTTCCACAGTATCTGGATTCCCCGCCCTTGACAAACTAAATCCAGAAGCTGGCGGAGACACCCAGGAGGCGGAGGGCTGAGCCCCAAAGGCCTTGAGGAGCACTGACTCATCAGCAGAGGGGGTTTGGATATCCAGCCGCCTCGTTGTTTGAGGATCTCTAAGATGTCTGCAAATGAGACATCATCCGAGGACCCGGGGACCCCTCTGCATCATCAAGATCAGTGTCTGATGTAAAAGACTCGGGAGTCCACGTGCTTCCTCTTGCACGATCTCTTCCTTGGGGGTTCCTCAAGACAACTCCGAAGAACCCTCAGGAGGAGGGAACCCCAATGGGGTAACCTCAGGCCCGGGCTCCGCTGACTACGGACAGGGAACTGCCAAAGACCCAGTCTCCACGCCCAGGAAGGTGCTGGTAAAGCCGGAGAGATGGAAGAGGACTTGGCCAAGGCACTCCTCATGGCTCTGAAAGCCGGACCCCAGAATCCTGGGAGTGTCCGGCATAGGTCCCAAACATCACCCCGGGTCCAGCCGTCAGCGTACCAAACTCCGAAACCCGGCCGGGTTGGAGTAAGGTAAGATCTCCACCGGCTCCAACAGCACCTGCTCCGATGGAGCGAAGCAGTCGGAGGAGGAATGGCAATGGGGTGGGCCAGGTCATCGGCTCAGCCAAGTGAGGTGGAACGGAAACAAATTTTTGGCAGACTGGGGACTGGAACAGTCTTTCTGGCAACCTGTCTATATAAGAATCTGACATCCCCGAACACCGAGAGGAAACAGAACGGTTCGAGCGGCCTCTCCAACGGCCCCAAAGCGGAGAGAGCGGCCTCTCCAGGCCCCCAAAGGACTAGGGGACCGGCTCCGAGGTGACTCGATGACTATCGGAAGGAATACACACCAGATTCCATCGGTGCCGAGGTGGACTTGAGGAGGGAGTGTCTGGCGGGCGACCCCTTGTCGGCTCGAGACCAGTGGAGCGGCGACGCGGTGCCGCCTCTCTCGATGCCCAGCCATCGGCTCGAAGCCAGAGGAGTCGATACTGGTGGCATCGAGGCAGAGGATCCGACGGACTGGTGGCCCGACCCTCTTTCTTTTGGCGGAGAAGAAGAGGATGCCAAGGCTTCTTCAAAAGAAGGTTTAATTAACCCCTTAAGAATCAATTTATTTTTCCTCTCCTGGAGGACCCTTGAGGAAAAAGCGACACATCGCTGCATGACTCCTGTAAGTGTTTTGCACCCAAACAATACACACAGAGTGAGTGATCGTCTGTGATGGACATTTTGAAACTACATTTTGTACATTTTTTAAAGCCCGAAGGCCTAGGATTCTGAGACATTATGGTGAGACAAATTCAGTAATCTTTAACAGGAAAAATACAATTACTGACAACACCACTCAAATATAGGCTTACAGTTATCGCTTAAAAAAGCGCAAATGACAGGGAACTTTGAAAACCCTGTAGGTTTTAGGAGGGTTGACTGACCGGAAAGGCCCTAGATGAAGGGGGCCTAAATCAAACTCAACCCAATCACACAACAAAGTCTTTAACCAATCCAAACACACACAATGTGAAGAATAGCTGTTAAAACAGCTTTTTAATACAAAAACAGCAAAAAACTGACAGAAAAAGTTAGTTAAAATAACTACTCAGCTCAGCGCCAGCTCAGACCACGCCTTCGCAGGTTTTAGCGCAAGCGAGATCTGGAGGACTGGTAGTGGTGCATCCTGGGATATAGTAAGCTCAGCCAATTAGAGACTTCGCTCTTTGGCATAAGCGCCGAGGTCGAGCGAGGGATCGGCTCCGAACCCATCAGTCAGAATGTAGGCGAGATAGGATCACATAACATCTGTTCATCCATAATCCTTATTGTGAATTTAGTCAGGAAAAAGAATAGATTAACTTAGACTCAACTGTGTGGTGGCACAGAGAGTGTGAGTGGGGACTACACTTTGTGTAGTCAAAAGCAAGCATACAAAGCAATGCTGCTTGGCACACAACTTATTTAATCGTAGAGCAGCAAGAGGATTGGTATAGTGCTAGTGCTAGTTAGTCTAGGGAACTTATTTTCAAGGCATTTTCATCTATACAGGGCACATCTAACTGTTTCTGCTCGGACAGCAGCACAGAGCAAATGCAAGGCTTAAAAACAAGCAAAGAGGATCATGTTCTAAACTAACTACCAATCAAGAATGCACACAATAAGCCTTCTACCAACAATCCCAAACTCAAGATAGATCAAATCAGCACACTTCTGCCACAAGAGTGCAGAAAAAAACCTTCTTAATGTAGAATGGCTAGTTTACAGCCCAAGTGTAAAAAGACCACACAAACGAGCTACAACAGCCTTAGAATTATCAGACAAAATATAATACTGTAAAATTACTTATTTAAAGCAGCAGTAGACAGTACAATTTTGTAGGTCCACAGATGGTTTTAGATACAAATCAAGGTCTTGTAGTCACTCACAGGGAAGCTCTGAATAAATGAGAACAGTCAAACACAAATGTAATGCTTTTATACCAGCAAGATGAAAGGCTTTTACACAGTTAAGCCCTCAGGCCAATCAGATAAACACACAATAAGCCTTCCACCAGCAGTTCCCAACTTGGACGGGTTGAATCAGCCCTCTGCTCCCACCAGTGTGCAGCATAAAACACTCTTAATGTAACACAAACTAGCTTTGAGCTCAAGTGCAGTAACAAAAGCTTTACAACAAAAGTCAGAACTCCTGCAGCATCAGTAATCCTTGGAAATAAGTTCACAAACTTCTACAATGCACTGGAATACATTGTATCTAGTGATTTTTTAGTTAGCATTTGACATCTGTTTGTGGTCCCTTAACACCTGGGCTCCAAACCAGTCATTTCACATTAAGTGGGTCAGAGTCTGCACTCTTGTGGCAGGAGAGGGTTGATTTCAGCTATATGAGCTAGGAAATGCTGGTAGAAAGCTCATTGTGTGCTTACCTGATTGGTGTTAGCCCACATTTAGTGTAAAACAGTGGCAGCTAGTGCTGCCTTGTATATATGCAATCACCAGAATTTGAAATTTCCCTACAAATAAAACCTCAGAACTTTACCTCAGTCCCATGTTACTCAACTGGCAAATAGTTTACATGATGAGCAGTAATTACGAATTTAGTTAGGACTATTTAGGTCTGCATTAACGTATTATACATCCAGGACTATCGCTGCTCAGGGAGCATCTGGACTGGGCTTTGGGCAGTGTCACTGGTTAGGTTAGCTGCAGATTATGCCAAGTAAGCACCTGTCCCTTGTAGAGCTACAAACACCCTCCACTCCTATCCCTTGCAATGTACACATTAGGACTTGAAAACATGGATGGGCACTTTCCTACTATCTCTGTATCTAGCTTGATGGACATGGGCATCCTCAGGCAATGTAGTAATTGCCTTATGTACACTAACAACCACTTAATTCTTGAACAAACATATACAGTATGTGAGAGATGTAGTTACACATGGACACTGGAGGCTAGACTCTCACATACAGTGATAAAAAGCAACAAAAACAAACAATTTGCCAGTGACTCACACACACCATTCAATGCATCCACATAGGACCAGAAACACAGACCCACATATGAGGAGGTGCTCACATGCGACTTCCCTGAACCTCAAAGGCCTTCCAGGTGCAGTCCTCAGAAACTCTGCATGCCCACAAACAAGACAATTCCCATCACAGCACACTAATCCACATCTCACTGTGTCTGAACTACCAGGCTCATAAGGCGAAACTCTCCATAACCTAATATTCTGGTCATAGGATACTCCATTAAGAGACACACTAATGTCCCTCTTACTAGGCTGGATAAGGAGAAGGTTACAGCTAGTTGCCTGTCAGGGGCCATGATCTGCCAGATCATGCAGCACTCGGGTCACTTGCCCCCAAGTACCAGTATGACTCATAGTCCATGTGGGCGTAAATGACAGGAGACTTACCTCCTTGAACTATATGAAGACAGACATGATTGAGTTCCCAGAATATGCATCATAGGCAAGTATGAGCATAGCACTGAAGCATTCTACCATCTTCAAGGATGATGTCACAATGCCAACAAAAAATGATGGACTCTGACAATTGGCTTAGCTACTGGTGTCATTTCAAAGGTCCAATACTTGTCAGCCAGGGAGGACATGGCTGCTTTGCCAGGGATGGTCTTCACCTATCACCTCTAGACTTTTGGATATTGGCCAAAGCATTGTCCACATTTACAATGTCTTTTTTAGGTACTGCCATACAGACAAACCTTCCAACATAAAAGTACATGTGTAAAATCTTACAACAGTAGATGTCCTTCTCTTCACTGTTGCAGTATTCTTAACCTTAGGGATCTTTTGACAAGGAGAGCCCAATGTCCAGCCAGTATACCAAAGCCTTATGTGCTGTACGTCATATGGATGCTCCCCACTAAGGACATATAGCATAAAGGTGATGCACGGATGCATTTACCCAGAACTGAAATGCCTCAGTAGAGAATAGTCTTCACAGGACAAAAATGAGTCTATAAACATCCAAGTGGAGAAAATGCAGAAGGAAAGGGGGACTCTCGGCTAGGAGGGTAACTAAATGAAAACCCAAAAGAAAAAGGGGGGATAGAGGGAGGGACCAAACACTGCAACAGTGAAGAGAAGGATATCTACTGTTATGCTAAAATTTTACACAACTGTACTATGTCCTTCTACATTACTGTTGCAGTATTCTTAACCTTAGGGAGAGTACAAAAGCTCAAGTAAAAGGAAGAGTGGGAGGCTGAAGGCTGGGAAGAGCCCTCAAGAAACTAGAAACCATATCCAATTTATAATGCTTAGTAAAGGTATGCAAGGAGGACCACGTAGCAGTGTCAAGGATGTAATTGGTGCCCAAACCCCTGAAGAAAGCACCAGAAGAAGCAAAAGCCCTAATGGAATGAGCTCTAACTGAAAATGGCCTTAGATATCATGGAGGAGATGGTTTGCTTTGAAACAGCTAAATCCAAAGTCCTGAGATGAAAAGAATAAATAGCTGGTCAGACTTACGAACGATCTTCTTTTTAGCCAAATAATACCTGAGCTATCTGTGCAAATCCAAGGTATGCAAGCCCCTCTCATTAGCAGACTGTGGAGAAGGAATAAAGGAAGGGAGCTGTACTGCTTCATTTAAAGACAACTCACTAACAGTGGGCATAAAAACAGAATTAGTATGAAGAGAGACCCTATCTCTGCGAAAAAAGCAAAAAAAGAACTTGCCATAGGGACCTGAAACTCATAAACCCTCCGAGCAGAGGAAAGAGTAAGTAACAAGATGGTACAGTGTTGCAAAGAAGCTGGAACTGCAGGTTTAAAAGGAGTCTGGGTCAATCTTTCCAAAACAAAATTAAGGTCCAATGAGGATGGATAGGTTTCCTTGGGGGCCTAAGATGCAGGATCCTTTATGGAACTGTTTAACTCAAAACAAGAAGCTAGAGGAGGATTCAAGGGCAGACAGACAGGCAGGCAGAAATAGCTGACAAATGGACCTTTGCATAAGAACAGACTAAGCCAGACTGGAGCAAGCACAAATAGGAGAGCACCAGAGGGACCCCCACTGAAAAAAGGTCCTGGCTATGAGCATGGCATCAGATCAAAAATCTTTTCTATTTGGACATATAAGACTTTCTGGTTGCAGCTTTTCTTGCTTCTTGTAAACCCTGAGCATATCTTCTGAAATGAGGACTCTACAGGGATCAAAACCTTATCACTCTCATGGTGCCAGTTAAAGAGTGGATAAGTGAGGATGGATGAGTGACCCCCCCCCCCCATCCTGTGTGAGGAGGTCCAACTAGTGAGGTAACGTGGTGACTGCCCTTTGCCAGATGCATTAAGAGGGGGAACCAGTGATATCTTGGTCAAAAGGGAGTCACTAACAAGATTATTGTGAAGTCCAGATGAATCTTGTGCGGGACTCTTGGAAGTAGACGAAGAGGATGGAAGACATAGAAAAACATTCCTTTCTAAGAGAAAGAAAGGGTGTCAGTCTTCCACTCCAGATGGCATTGCATTCTAGAACAGAAAAGAGGGAGCCACCTTTTCAGAGGGAGTGGCAAAAAGATCTACCTGAAGACCACCCATTACTGGACTTGGTCTAGAAACATGTCTTGGTGAAGCATCCATTCATGAGCCTGTGTTTTGGACCTGCTCAGAGAGTCTGCCACTTCAGAAAAATGAATCCTAACACAAAACTGGTATTCTAGCAACTTCCTAAGTTTATAAGAGCAATATTTAAAATGTGCCCCCCCACACACACACATTTTTTAGGCTTTGTCCAGACTTCTTGCTCCAACAGGTTAAAATCTATGATTACCAGCAGTAGCAGTCCACAAATATTGCTCAGGTAGACAGTCTTAGACAAAGCCAAGTAAAAAGATCAGAGAAAAAGCCAAGTAATGCATCATAAGGCAGCCAGGCAGGCACCACCATAGCTGCACTTGATAGAATGGTGAGCCACCTGGTTTAGAATAAGCTGAATAGAAGGAGAAAACTAAAAAGGCAGAAGCAGAAACCACCTGTGGTAAGTCAGCCTGGGCAGAGAAGACCTGACAAATCAGGGCAATCAATCTTCTTCTGGTATGCATCAAATGGGACTGGTGATGAAGCTAAGGCCTAAAATTCCATTTCTATAGACCATTTCTCCTTTCTCCAGAGAATGGAAGACCTTATCAAAATCAGAAAAGCTTAGAACAACAAAAGAAGAGGGCTTAGATCAGAGGCGGACACCACAGCAGGATCAAGGGACACACACAAAAATATCGACACAATCCTTTCAGAAACCAGACTGTTTCTTTTGGAGCTGAGGGAGGAGGGGCTGAGACTCAGGAGTCTTAGAAACAGCTATATAGATGTCCAACAAAGCAGCCAACACAGGAGGTACTGCAAAAGGTTTAGGATTATCCACCTGAGGCAACTCATAATACCTCTTCTGTATATCATTCACCTGAGAAGAATCCCATTTAAATTATTCCAACATTCTGACCTCTCTGAAGACCCATCCTCAACTCAAAAAACTCAAGACAATGGACTCCTCTCTCCTTCATCAAGCCAAGCCCAACAAAAGGAAGGCATCTGGTAAGAGTAAGACAAAACCTTTCAACAAAAGAAAGAAAGACAAGGACCTTAGGTTCATAGTTAGGTTCTTCTAGGGCATTCTAGGGCCCTAATTTTATAATATAGGTATGCCTGAGTATGTTTTTTAATTTTATTTTAATTTTTTTTTGCCCTTTTTTTTTTAGAGTATAGTATGCTATACTGTGCTCTAACTAACAGTGACACAGAAGAAGGTAAAACGTACCTCTCCTCCCATCTCATCCACTCAAGAAGATAAAGTGTCAAAAGTGTCATGGAGGGACTCTGACCTGATGGACTTTTTTTATTCCAGAGTGAAGAGGGAGCCTCTGGAGCCTCTGGTTGTCCCTCTGCTATTTTATTTTTATTTGAGGTTCAAGTCTCTCTCTGTCTAGCGATCGGAGAAGATTTTTTTTTTTGAGGTGCTTTGCCTCAATTCTGGGTTCTTGGACATGTTCCTCGTCAGGCAGCAGGTCACCTCTGAGCAGTGAGTGGTATGTCACTGAGAGAGCTGGAGTTTCTTTAAACCGGGCAGCAGCATATTGCTGTTTGAGCCCTTTGATCCTCTTGGTGAGGTACTTTTGGGGTCTTTCCAGTTGCTGCAGGTGTTTGGTAAGGTACATCCCAAAAGGGGCATTGTACTCAATTATGGGCCTGATGAGGGATGAGTAAAGAGGCACGATGACCTCCCCTAATCTAGATGTGAATCCCTTCATGATTAGGTGGGCTATATAAAATGTTTTTCTAACCACTTTGGCCACGTGGTTGTCAAATGAGAGATTGCTATCAACTTGGGTCCCCAGGTCCCTAATTACTTCTTCTGTACTTAATGGATTACCACCTATGTGGTAATTTGTGGGCACTTTGTTTTGCCAAATGGGATGACTATACACTTTTGGCGTTTAGCTTGAGGCCATGGCTCTGGCACCAGTTGTCTGTTTCTACGAGGCCCTTTTGGAGGATGCTTGTGTCGGCTGGAGAGTCGATTATGGTGCCCAGTTTGCAGTCATCTGCGAACTTGGTCAGCCACAGTCCTTCCGTGTTGGCCTGTACCTCCGAGAAATATATACCAAACAAGAGAGGTCCCAGGACTGAGCCTTGTGGGACGCCACTTGTAACTGGTTTGGAGTCTGACATGGCTCCAGCAATTCTAACCATGTGGGTTCTGTCCTTGAGCCAGTTTGCAACCCATCTAGTGACATAGGGGTTTATATTTAAGCTGGTGAGCTTATCTATAATGCCCGAGTGGGGTATTGTATCGAAGGTTTTGCAAGGTCCAGATAGGCTGTGTGGACCACCTTCCCTTCGTCAATGGCCTTGGTGACTGTTTCAAAGAAGTCAACCAGGTTTAAGAGGCAGGATCTGCCCTTAACAAAGCCAAACTGGGTAGGATCCAGTGTCTGTAGGTCCCCAATATCTTTATTTATGAGGTCCATGATGATCCTTTCCATAGCTTTGCAGACCAAGCTAGTCAGGCTTATGGGGCTATAGTTTCCAGGGTCCGTTGAGGCACCACCTTTGTGGAGAGGGACCACTGTTGCTGTACGCCACTCTTTGGGTACATATCCTTTAAAGGCTGAGATTGAACAGTAGTTTTATGTTTGGGTTTAGCTCTTCTTGGAGTTCATGTAGGACGCAGCCTGGGACACCGTCTGGTCCCATTGATGCTGTGTTTTTGCTTTGAGAGGGCGGCTCCCACCTGAGCATCTGAGATGTCAGGGGGGCAGCACTCTGCTGGGATAGATATTTGCCCTTTTGATGGGGAGGGGGGGGGAGTTTGCGCTGAACCTGTCAGCTAGGATGTTGGCAATGTCTGTGGGATCAGTGTATTTTTTGTCATTTTGGACTAATTCTGAGCATATCTGGGAATTCCCACCCAGGTTCCTAACATAACTAAAGAAAGCCTTGTGATTATCCTTAGTGTCCTGTGCAATTTTTCTCTCGAAGCTGGCCTTTGACGATTTTATGAGTGCCCTTAGTTTTTTGCTAATACTGATCAGAGATGCCTTCCCTTTTTGGGATTTTGCTCTATCATGTAGTAGCTTCCTCCTTCTATTGTATAGTTTGTTTATGGCTGGGGTCCACCAGACAGGTCGTCTGCCTTTGGAGGATTGGGTCTTGGTTTTATTTGTGATTGCATGATTCATGCAGTCCTGAAGGTGTTCATAGAATGCATCAAACTCTGAATCCTCTTCCAAGGCATCAGGCTCCCCTAGCTTTTTGGAAGGAGTTAAAGTCTAAGGGGGGATAGGCAGAGAAACCCCTTGGGGAGGTTTCTGGGCCATCAAGGCACCAAACAGACCCTGAGTAAACCCCTACTATTCCCTTTGAGGATCTTTGGAATGTTCTGTTTAGTCTTCTGTTTTTTTCTTGGTAGGGATGTCACCCCTAACAAAAACTGGACGTTGTGAAGCTTGACAGGATTCAGTAAGAGTACCAAGATCCTCTTCTCTGACCAGAATCTGCAGAATCCCTCTAGGGCCCTCCAAGATAATCAACCCCTCAATGTCCGCAGCAGTCATGTGCAAAGCCTCACAGGATGTGTGAAAAGACGAATCCATGCCAGCCTCTGACATGGTCGCAGTAGAGGAATCCAAAGTCAACACCAGACAGCCTACAGAGCTATCATCTCCTTCTAGAGAGACGTGTGAAGTAGGCTGGATAGCTAAAGAATTCATCCAAGATTTCTTGTACTACTTCTTGCTTAATGGGAGTACCACAGGGTCAATCAATTCTGCCATGCTACCATGGGATAATGGTTTAACTTTCTGGTTTCTGAGATAGATGGCCAGGGAAGACAACCAGCTTCTAAGAGTCTTGGGCACAAAAGCCTTACGAATACTACAGGAGGTATAGTTGTGGGAAGCACTCAAACAAAAGAGACACTGTTCGTGACTACCCTTATCAGGAATCTGCCTGCCACACTGACATTTTCTCTTCTTGGATAACATGAACTCCAAGAAACCAAAGGAAAACAAGACCAATTGTAAAGAGACAAAAGGCCCGAATGGGGCACTTATCTGATGGTTAGGTATTCAGTACAGCTAAAGGCATTCAGACAGACAAACGATGATGGCATTTGGACTGGGGCCAAAGAAGTTCTGGGTAACTGCATCCATGCGTCACCTTTATGCCCTACATCCTGTGCAAGGAGCATACGTGTTCCATATGGCACATACAAGATCTGAAGGCTTTTTTTGTTTGTTTAAACAAAAAACATCTTTAATTAAATTTTCATGTACGACATAGGTAATCTTACATTTATATAAATGAAAATAAACCATAAGGACACAATCTCAGTTGCAAACATTATGCCTTATAGACCGTGCCAACATAACTGTAGCTGCAAACATTATACAATCACTTTTAATATATCCAGTCAGTGTCAGTCAACCATTAAATAGCTCATTCAAATCCTGCCTTCTTTTAAACCTCATTCCTCCTCTGCATGTACTGATCCCACATTTCCCATTTTGTTCCTATGTAATTTGCTCCTATCCTTTTCCAAAGATCTCAGTTCCAGTTGTTTTATCTCTGTTACTATCTTCGTTACTTCTAGTAAAGTTGGTTTAGACTTTGATTTCCATTTTCTAGTACTTGCTTTTTTGGTAACCATCATAATTAGACTTAGCAAGGCCTTACTCTATGTCTAGGCAATTCAGATTCTGTTTCAAAGATCTAAAGGCTCTGGTATACTGGCCAGATGTTGGGCTATCCTTGGCAGGAGATCTCAATGGTTAAGAATACTGCAACTGTGACACTCAGGACAAGCCAAATGTGTTACTGCTCAAAGGCCTTCGATACAGTGTCTCATACCAAATTGCTAAACCAACTAGCAAAGCTAGGTTGCTCCCCCAGTTCTCTTGGTTATCCTCTTATCTAAATAATAGGGAACAATCTGTCAAATGGCAAAATGAACAGAGTATCGGGTAAATAATAAAGGAGTCCCACAAGGATCCATTCTAGGGCCCCTACGTTTTAATATATTCATCAACAATCTTCACAAAGTTTCCCAACAAAGTAGACTCATCCAATATGATGATGATTCTACCTTTATATCAGCCTCCAATAACTTCTCAGACCTCCATACAGCCACACAAAATGCATTCACAACCATAGAAACCTGGCTAAATAATGCATAACTATTGTTAAACCCCCCCAAAAAAACAAATGTTTACTTTTCTCAAAAAAACCTCCAGCTACTGATTTCAAAATCTTTTTACTAGATAACACAGAAATTGAAATTGTGAAGACAGCAAAATTACTGGGTATTACAACTGATGATAAACTTACCTTTGAGCCAGGTATTCTTAATACAATAAAGAAAACTCACTTTAAACTAGGCAAATGTCAATAAATAATGTCAGAGTCTTAACAAGAACTGCACTCCCTAGAAGCTCTCCTCACCCTAGAGGATGCTGATGTCTGTGCAGTTACTGAAACGTGGCTCAAAGCCATGGAAAGCACTCCAGCAGTACATGGCTATAAAACTTTCACATGTTCTTATCACCCACTGAACATAAAAGAGCAAAAGGTGGAGGTGTATCTATCTACATAAAGGATAACTATACCTCAAAGGCTGATCAAACAATATGACATGCTTGAGCTACTCCAAGTCCAACTAACCACAGGAAAATCCATGGGAAACAGTAAATTTCTGCTGGGGGTTGCCCAGCTTCTCTCCTTGACATGGGTAGCCCTTGCTCTAAAAACCTTCAGCATAGACAATATCTCTCATCTAGTAGTATACTGGGATTTATTGGCTAGGCTTGTAAAGACTCTCAGGTCAATAGCCTAGTAACATCCTATGAACTTATATTCTTGCTAGTTACATCCTATGAACTTATATTCTTGCTAGTTACAGGTCTGCCACCATGAACCAGGAAACCCATGCATCATACCTGAAATTACTTGAATCACTCACCATCCGGCCCAGTACCATGCTTATGGGTAAGTTATCCCTCCATTAACTTAGAGGCATACATGACCACAAACATGCAAGCCCAAAGATTTATTGACTTTGTAAATTTAAATGCCCTGGAGCAGCTAGTCTGCACTCCCACTAGAGGAACAAATATCCTAAATCTGGTAAATCACAAATAAGGCAGAGAGCTGCACCCACCCAGATGTGATGTCCTCACTGGTAAGATCAGCAGTCTCCCTTGAAATAAAGATAAAACTAGACCCCCCACTTAACCCCAAAAACTTTGAGAACTTTTCTAAGGCAAACTATCTCCTATTAAGTGATATCATAGCTAGTTTCCAAGCTCCCCCAAATCCAGAAAATGCAGAAGTCTATGCAAAGGTGTACACAAAAGCCCTGTAAGACCATATAAACAACTGCATAGAAATGGCAGTACAAGACTGAAAGTCACCCAGGTCAAACCACAAAAAGAAAGCACTCTGGTGGACCCCTGGTATTAATAGGTTGTACAACAAAAGAAAGAAAATCCTACTGAGAACGAAGAAGGAATATGCACAACAGAGCAATATCTCCCTCATTAATCTAAACAAGTGAACCATGGAATAAGTCAAGTCTCCGACAGCAGACTTTGAGGTAAATATCACCTCCAAAGCAAAGGATAACCATCAGGGATTTTTCAGTTATGTACACAGTCTTAAGGGCAATACCAAACAATGTGCACAATTAGTTGCAGATGACATCATCTATACTCAGCTAGAAGATGCAGCAAATCTGCTGGCTGATCACCTCCCCATCACCCCCACTTCTCCCCAAAGAAATACCCTTCACCACTCCCCCACCAGTTATCACCAAAGAACAGGTTGCCACTGCACTCTCTATAGCTAAAAACACACACCTTCAACGGGGCCCAACAATATACCAGGTTTCCTCTTAAACAGCTTAAATGAGCTATCAGGTCCATTAGTATCTCTACTGAACCACAGCCTCCAGACCGACTTTATCCTAGTAGAGTGGAGGGCAGCAACAGTCATCAAACTTGCTATGTGTTACAACAGAATAGCAGACTTTGCCACCAAGGCCACATTCTCATCCAACCACTGTAAGTCACGGAAACAATTAGGGTGGCTGGAACTCCCCCACCATCTCTCATTCACCCAACTAACCACTGTGCACAAAATAATCTACAGACCCACAGACTGTCCTGCTCTCTCAACTCTACTTGCCAAATACTATTCCAGCAGGCATCTAAGATCTGAAAATCATCTACTTCTAAAAGTAGCTAAGCCTACCTTATCTGCTGGTCAACTCCTCTATGCCTTCACTGTTGCCAAACTATGGAACTCACTTCCGCCTTTTATAAGAAACACAGGCAGCACCACCACCTTCAAACAAATGCTGAAAAATCATCTCAACTCTTCCTGGCTGTTCCTGCTCTATAACCTAACCTCTTCACTCTCCTTATATGATTACTAAACTCCTATGTCTTTTGCTACTAGTGACTGATGATATTTTCTCCATATTTATTTTTATCTTCACTTGTTGATACTGGTACAATAATACTGATCTCTGTTTATACCACTCTGATTGAATTCATTGAATTCTGCTTTAAGGTATATTTTCTGTATATATCACTGTAATCAAACAAACTAGATTCCTGTTTTTATGCATATATATTATGTATATATTCTGTATATGTTACTACATTTACTATCTGTAACACTGTTTCTGCTTCTGTACTAATTAATGTTTATATTTTTTCTGTATCTCATTGGAGCTTTTCTCCCCGGGCCTCCACTGAAAATGGGCTCTTTTAGGCCCAGTGGACTTATCCCGGTAAACAAATGCAATAAATAAATAAAGGGAGACTATCAACTGACATGGGGAATTAAAGACCCATAAGTTTGACTAGTCTTACATGCAAGTCCATGGAAAGAATAATCATGGACCTGACAAATAATTACACAGGAAACCTTTGTCAAGGGCAGGTCATGCATACTAAATCTGCTAAACTTCTTTGAGAAAGTCACTAAGGCTATGGATGAGGGTGAACAGTGCATACCGCCTACCTCGACCTAGCCAAGGCATTTGACAATTTTCCACTCAGTATTATTAAACTCACAAAACTGGTCATAAATCCCTATGGTCACCAGATGAATAGCCAATAATCTCATGGACAGGACACCTATGGTTAGAGTAGGTGAATCCAGATCCAGTAAGAGGTCAGTTACTAGTGGCATGCCACAGGGATCAATGCTGGGGCCACTCCTGTTTGGAATGTACTTCTCTGAAGTCAAGGCTAATGTGGAAGGCCTTTGGATGACAAAATTTGCCAAAAACTGTGAGCTGGGGGCAAACACTGAATCCCCCGATGATGCAGATATCATTCATGAGGGTCTAAATCAGATAAATGATGGCGTCAGAGCCATGATCTAAAATTAAATGTGAAAAAATCCATTATCATACCCCTTGAGAAGTCAAATACTCCTGCAAATTACAACATTAACAGTATACCTCTAAGAGTAGACACAGAAAGGCAGTAGCCTGAACTTTCACTACCATGAGTCCACAGTGATGAGGAAGCCCTTATATGTGGCACAACTTATAAGTAAAGGTATGGCATCCAAATCCAAGGAAATTATAGTCCCAGTGTACTCCGCCATCATTAGACCAATAATTGAGTGCAATGTGCCATTTGGCATGTACTTGACTAGACACTTACAACAGCTAGAATGACCGCAGAGGTTCCTCTCAAAGAAAATACAGAGTATAAAAATTAAAAGCCGTAACCCTTTACTCTGTCTCCTACTGACTATTAAGGGGTGACCTATGCCTGACCTACAAGGCAATCACAAATACGGCCCTGATGGAGCTGCTACATATCCGCAAGACAAACAGCAACAGGGTTACCCACTCTAGGGATCAAAACTTAGGCAGTGACTCAAACAAAACATTTTGGAGAGACAGATATGGGTCTCAGAGATTGTCCCCTCTTTAGGGAAGGCTTCTTTTTCACGTTATGCAGAGCCCTTCCCTGGCCCTCTTCAAATGCAATTTGGATCAATAGACGGGTAATCACAAATTCACACCTGGGGTAGTGCATATGTCCCTTCTGGACACAGGCAATCTGCAAAATATTCGAGGCATAGGTACTAACCTATGCTATCCTCTTGCCCATAGGGGCTATATATTGGGTTATATTGGCTACACTTACAAGGGCTCTTAAACAGTTAGCTTAGTAATCACCTATGACCCTATGAATATATCACAATTGGCCAACAAAGAATTTAATGCTATTCTCTCTAATCAGTTGGGTTTAAATAGAACTAATGCCTTTTTTATTACATAATCACTGTATGTCCTTCTCAAAAGCCTTTTAAAGACCATTAATTATGGAGTGATTAATTGAAATAAAAGTACTTTCTTTCCCTAATAGAGCTTGCTTCAGCTAGGGGAATGTATTTATTTTATTTACTTATTTACATTTGTTAACCGGGTATTGTCTGACTGGGTTGAAAAAAAAAAAAAATTTCAGCAGAGACCCAGGAAGAAAAGCTCCACAACAAAAAGTACATTATTAAGGTACAAGCAGTAAACTTAGCTTAAGTAGTACATTGCTAACAATATGTAAATGAGCTTAACAAAAATATTATAGCAAAATATAACAGAATACAATATAAACATGCGTGTTTCAGGCATACAGGAATACAATATTTTTTTTTTTTTTACAAAATGTATGAGGTACACAATTTGATTCTTGGCTGGAGTGCCTTCTGTGTGGAGTCTGCATGTCCTCCCCGCGGTCGAGTGGCCTCCGAAAGACATGCGTGGATGGGCGTGCCTTCGCTGAAGGTTGGGAGTCGGGCTGGCAACTCTGCACCATAAAAAAAAATCGACTGCCAATCATTAGCGGACCGGAGTTATGCTGTGGCGACCCCTAACCGGGAAAAGCCGAAAAGACAAACAAACAACATGAGGTACATACGTCATGTAGCTTTACAAGGTAAGTCACTTCTGAAAGACCAAAATTGGTCATGTAGTTTTACAAGTTAGGTCATCTGAAGGAACAAAGATTAATAAAGAGAAGACAGATAGTGGGATAGCCCTATGTGGGATGAGCACTATTTTGGCTAAAGTGCGAGATGCGTGGAAAAAATAGGAAGAATATTAGTTGGGAGCAATACAGTGGCATAGACAATTATCATTAAATAGTCTTTCAGGGTTGTTTTAAATGTGGACAGGTTGGGGTTTTTAGTTATCTGTTGAGGAAGGGTGTTCCAATCTTTGGCTATTTTATGGGAGCAGAGGGAGTCTCTGTGATAGTTGTGAGACTGGATTACTTTTAGCATTAGTTTGTTGGATGACCTGAGGAGTCTACAGTCTACAATGACAAAAACAGCAATCCAGGGCCACCAAAGCTTCAAGTGGAAAAACTTTAAAGTTTTTCTACTTGAAGCTTTGGTGGTCCTGGATTGCTGTTTTTGTCATTGCATGCTGTTTTGCCTTGTTGGGACCTTTGCTGCCTTGGCATTGTTTTATTTTCTGCATGAATCTACAATCTAGCTGGACTAGGTTTGATAGAGTTGGGCAGTTGGTAGGGCTGGATATGATTTTATGGGCAAATGAAAGTTGTTTTAGTAATAATAGGTTGGCAAGTTCTAGCCAGTTGAGCTGACAGAGAGCAGGGCAGTGGTGTGTTCTGTGGGGTTGGTGACAAACTTAGCTATTCTGTTATAGCAGGAGTCTAGATTATTTAGGTTGTTTTTTGATAGGCTGGTAAAGACCTCAGAGCAGTACAGGAGGGTGGATAGCAAGTGGGATCTTGCAGTGGCCAGTCTAGCTTGTTGTGTAAGCTAAGGTTTAACCCAGTATAGAGCGCCTAGTTTAGAGTGGATTTTTTTGATGGTCAGATAGATGTGTTTATCAAATTTTAGTGAGTCATCTATAGTTACCCCTAGCAGCTTGGTCTGTTTGGCAGTATTTTTTGTACTTTTGTTAGATAGTATGGAGAGGGATTGGGTACTGGGTTTGGAATATTTATTACAGAAAATTATGAGCTTGGTCTTATTTGGATTTAGGATGAGTTGGTGGCTGGTGACATACTTTTCAATGTCTTGGAAAGATGATTGCATTTTGTGTTGGAGTTCTTGTGGGGACAGGCTGAGCAGATAAGGGAGGAGTCATCTGCATATTGGATGATGATGGCATATTGGGTGGCAGTATATAGGTTGTTGGTAAATATTATGAAGAGGAAGGGCCCAAGTATAGAGCCTTGTGATACCCCTGTAGTGGCCTCTTGACGGTCGGATAGATAACTGTGAAACCATGTTAGGGGTGTGGTATTGAGATTTTAAGTGGCAAGTTTGTTGAGGAGCAGCTGATGGGACACCGTGTCAAAGAAAATGGCTGAGACTAGTTGTCCTTCATTTTTGAAGTCACGCATGGTCTCTGTAAAGGTTATGAGGGCTGAGTTAGTACTGTGTTTAGGCCTGAAGCCATGCTGGGTACTGGAGAGTACGCTGTGGGTAGTGAGGTGATTCATGAGTTGCTGGTGGATACATTTCTCTAGAATTTTGGCAAGGGGGGATAGAATGGCAATGGGACGGTAGTTAGTTATGTCTCTAGATGGGCCGCCCTAATGAACTGGTATGATAGGAGAGATTTTCCATAATTTGGGAACGTACTTTTCGGAGATAAAGCAGTTTATTAGTAATGATAAGGGGTAGGCGATGGATGGGGCCGCTAGTTTTAGGTCTTCGTTTGGAAGCTGGTCGGCAGGTAAGCAGCAGGGTTTTAATTTACACAGGATTTTTTTTTTTTTTTTAATGAAGTTGGAATGGGAACAAAGGAGAAGGAGTTTGCGTCATTAGAGGTAGGGGAGGGGACAGTGAGTGGTAGGATTGTTTTGTTGTCTACGAGAGAATTGATAGAGCTGATGAAGTAGGAATTGAATTGTGAGGCTAAGGGCACAGAGGAATTAGTAGTGAAGGGGGCACGGGTAGGGATTTTAGCAGGGTTAAGGAGGCGGCTGATATTTTGCCAGAATTTTTGTGGATTGTGCTAGTATTTTTGTTGGCAGGTGAGGAAATAGGTTCTTTTATCCTTGATGATGTTTTTCTTAGCATGGTTTCTAAGTTGTTTGTAAAGGGTGAGGGCGTTGTTATTTTTGGTCATATGACATAGTGACCAGGCCTTATCTCTGTTTCATTAGTTGTTTTGTTTCTTTAGAAAGCCATGGTAGCGGTTTGTTTTTTTTTGGCAACTTTTTCTGAGGGGAGGCAAGATTATTTAATATTTCAAGGAATTTGTTTATTGAAGTAGTCTACAGCTAGGTCTAGTTCCAGTTTTTTTAATAGGGACCAATCACAGTTTTGTAGTAGTAAACTGAAGGTGTCAGAGGAGAAATATTTTTTGCTACAGGTGTTATTTGTATGAGATGCTGGTTTGGATATGTGTTTTCTTCCTAACTAGAAATGTAGGGGCATGGGCACTTAGCATGCCTGGTAGACAGCCTGCCTGGTACCCGTGGTTTGGTTTGTTGGTTAACATCCAGTCTAGACGTGATTTTTTTTTACTGGAATGCTTGTCAATGCAGGTGGGGTAGTTAATAATTTGGGTGAAGTTGTATAATTTTATACATGAGGTAGGGGAGTTGGAGGAGCAGGAGAACAAGTCCAGGTTAAAATCACCTAGAATGATGGCTTATTGGGATATAGAGAAAAAGATGACCAGGACAGGAGGGATTCTATGTTATGTAGGTTTGTTGCCTGGGTAGATGGCTATGATGTTAATGGATTTGTGAGGATTAATTTGGAAGTGAATGATAAGGAGTTCAGCATGAGAGACGTCTGGTGGGGAACAGTTTAGTTTTTCTAGATTAAGTGATTCTTTACACATAACTGCTACACCCACACCACTTTTGTTTATCCTGTCCAGTCTTATAATATTGTAACCATCTGTAGTAATTTCAGTCTCTTTGATGTGGGGCTTTAACCAGGTTTCAGTTATGACTGCAATGTCTGGGGAGTAGGAGGCAAGGGTGGCATGGTAATTTGTTTGCAAGGCTTCTGAGATTAAAGCATGTAATGAGAAGGTCAGAATTACTGGTAATAGGTAAAGATGTATAGATAGTGGTGTGTGTGAGACTTTGGGTGGATGTGGAGGAACAGGAGCTTGGGGGTAATGCGTAGGTTACATGGGAGTTACACATGGGCCCAGGATTGGGCTGGATATCTGACTGGAGTTTTATCTTTGTTAGAGAGTATAAAATTAGCTGCTTCAGTTTGGTTATAAGTTGGTTATACCTGTAGAAGGACAACTGAGTGTTGGTGTGTTGTATATGTCTTGAAGGGAGGACATTAGTAAAAAATCTAGGGTAAATCTTAGTGGTTATATAATGATAAGGTTTGCATGGGAGTTGTGGTGAAGTGTATGTGAGTGTTGGGGATGGGTGCTTGGTGAGTTTGAAGTTATGGGGGTTGGTAGCATGGTAAGCAAGGAGGAGGATGCCTGATAATAGAGTGCTGTAGAACAAGCAGTTTTGGCCTTTCATTCTGATTGGGGAGTGGGTGTGGAATCAGGAAGTGAGGTATAGGAAACTAGAGTGTAGTATGGTATTGTGAGAGGTTGAGTCTCGATGGGGTTTGTGGGGAGGGAGTTGTTTATAAGAGTTGCAGTTAGAGGGGTGTGATTAGCTGAAATTCAGGTTTACATTCCTTTTTTGGAAAACATTTGCAGCTTATTCAGACCATTAGAAATACTGCTGCCACAGGTGGGAATATAAAGTCAAACCCATGTTCAAAACACTGAGGTCTGATGTAGTTAATTTACAGTCTGAGGGGTTAAAACAACGTTACCTTTATTCACTTTTGCTTGCACAACTTACTTCTCATTCTAAGTCCTTGGTAGTCCTGTCCTGCTAGTTGATAAATATAAACGATTATTTTGACAATATAGAAAAACGTGAATTGTCAATTATACTAGCAAAAGTAAAGACTGCTTAAGCATATGAATAATTGCACCACCACTGAGAATTTCAATTTCTTTTATACGAGTCACTCAAAAATACTCAAACATTATAGTTTACCTAATACAAATAAAACATGGAAAAGACACCAATAATATCCATAGTCTCAGCTATTGGGTGGTTAATTGAAACAATATCCATGTTTTAGGAATAGAAGTTGAAAAATGTTGCTGAAAGAGAACAGTAAAGGCTTTTTTTTTATAAGATACATTCATACTATGAACAACATACTGAACACAGTTCCATTTTTATTTGTTATACTAGCTATAGACGATTTACAGTATTAACCAATGATGTTGGAGTCAAATCTGTCAGTACATATGCAAAAAAAGGTTATTCAAGGTTGTTATAAATCTTCTTTCAGCTGCTCCTGTTAGGAGTCGCCACATCGGATCATCTGCTTCCATTTCTTCCTGTCCTCTGCATCTTGCTCTGTCACACCAACCACCTGCATGTCCTCTCTCACCACATCCATAAACCTTATCTTAGGCCTTTCTCTTTTCCTGTTACCTGGCAGCTTCGTCCTTAGCATCTTTATCCCAATATACTCTGCATCCCTCCTCAGCACATATCCAAACCAATGTAATCTTGCCTCTCTGGCTTTGTCTCCAATCCTTCCAACCTGGGCTGACCCTCTAATATACTTATTTCTAATCCTGTCCACCCTCGCCACATCCAGTGAAAATCTTAACATCTTTAACTCTGCCATGTCCAGCTCTGACTCCTGGCTTTTTGTCAATGCCACCGTCTCCAACCCATATAACATAGCTGGTCCCACTACCCTCTTGTAGATCTTCCCTTTCACTCTTACTGGTACTCGTCTGTCACAAATCACTCCTGACACTCTTCTCCACCCACTCCATCCTGCCTGTACTCTCTTCTTCACCTCTCTTCCACACTCACCATTAGTCTGAACTGTTGATCCCCAAGTATTTAAACTCATCCACCTTCGCCACCTCTACTCCCTGCATCCTCACCATTCCTCTATCCTCCCTCTCATTCACACACATATATTCTTAGTCTTGCTAACCTTCATTCCTCTTCTCTCTAGAACATCTCTCCACGTCTCCAGGGTCTCCTCCACCTGTTTCCTACTCTCACTACAGAACACAATGCCATCTGCAAACATCATAGTCCACGGGGACTCCTGACTGGTCATTATAAATACCATGTGTGAAATGCTATAATTGGTTTTACAGAACATTTATTTTATTCAATGTATTATTTACTTTATTTGAAATTTGTTGACCGGGTTAGTCTGGCTGGGCAGATGTCCATTTTCAGCAGAGACCCAAGGAGAAAAGTTCCAAAAGGTAGATAATATACAGTAAAAAAGGAGTCACAAATATAGTAAAACAGTAATCACAGACAATTTCAACACATACAAAGTTACAATAATAATAATTGAATACTGTATGATAGTGGGCACATGTAGTTGCATCCTATACAAAGAATAAAGTAAATTTCTTATTGATATAGGCATAATCCTACAGACGCAAGGCATCCTCTTATACAAAGTTACAGTAACAGTGATAGGATACAGTAGTTACAGTAGGCATAGCAAGCTTTCTCCTATACATAGTCACGGTACAGTTTATTATGGAAGTTTTAGTAATAATTTGTAATACACTTGCAAGACTTAAGAGACTGTTGTATAGCTTATCCTGTGGAACAAGTAAAGAATAAGAGAGAAGATGGGAGAGAATGAAAGGAGGGGGGTGGTTGATACAAGAAGGGAGGGATAGAGGTGGATTAAGGTGGGTCACTGCAAGAGCAAGTCCAAGAGTTAAGTAGATAGTCTTAGTGTTTTTTGAAACCATTTGTGTTAGAAATTAGTCTTATGTGTTGTAAGCTATTATGGTGGGTCAACCTTGGCTCATTTTCCATAGATACAGAGTTTCTTTGAAAAGTAATCCTTCCTTAATGCATAAAGTGGTATCTGAGGAATTTATATTTTATTTTTACTGCTGTTTGTAGGAAGGAAGGGACACCTTGTATACAAGAAGATTTATTTTGATTTATATTTTGTTGTTTTACCTTTAATTTTCACTGTTGGTTGTTAGAAAGGGATAGATTTTAGACAAGAAAGTTATAGACATCCCAAGGGGCCTCTTCAGCTATAAATTCATACAGACTGTAGAGAAGACAATCCAGAGCTTATCTAAACAATCCTATCATGGTTTGTAATTTACTGATCTTTATTGTTAAAAAGAAGTGCAAATATGAGCAATAGTGAGCATTCCTGCACAACATAAAGGAGTTACAGCTTTTATCTGACTTTCAGAACTTGTACGGTCAGAAAAATAACTTTACTGTACTTACTTTAATATTTAGTTTTATATTGTGTGTGTGATTTTTCTCATAGAAGTTTATTTAAGTTCTTTTAGAATTCTGTGGTTACTGATTTTGATTATTTTCTTTTATAATTTTTTATTTGTTTGAAGCCGAATATGGATTCCTTAAATGAGTATGCCATTAATGACTCGCTAAAGCATAAATATCTTGTAAAGTGTAATAAATGCTAAGTATATTTAAAGATAACAAAGATAACACCTGATAACACTGGTGATCTGTGTCTCTCGTATAAAATTGGATGATTTGCTTACCATTATTAGAAATAAATCTAGATGTACCGATGATGATTGCACTTGTGCAACTGGCATGGTTGGAGAACTGTTGTTACATATATTAATGACTAGACTGGAGAGATAAATAATGTTCGGCAAAGAGCAAACAGAACACATTTAGGAAATGATACGTCTATTGTCTACAAAGATCATTCAATCACTATGAAACAAGACAATTCCCCTGACAACTTTGGAATTCTGGATGCAAGTATTCAGCAATATGAGGATTCGGAATGTTTAGAAGGAAACAAGAAAAAAAAAAAAAAGGAAGGTGTTCACAACAAATAACAAGGAAGAAAAAGAAACTGAGAAATGCCTGTAAAGAAGAGAAAATATATACCAAAAAGGACACTTTCAGTCTAAAGAAAAAGGCATCATTTTTCCAGAAGAGAAGGTAGAAAAAAAGAGGCAAAGGGCAGGTAAAAAGGAAGAAATCAAAATTGAATGTGGAAGGATTGAAGAACATTAATGTAAGAAAAAAGAACAGAAAGACAGATGTTGATTGCACAGTGCTGTGGATGTACAAAACCAGCTGGATGAGAACTTTATGCTTGCAAATTTAATAAGCAATGAAAACAGTGGGATTTACAAGACAAACAGTGATGAAGATCAACAATTCCTAGCGCAAATATTACTGTATTAGAACTTGAAGATTCTTCAGATCTGGTCAGAAAATATATTCTTGTAATTGCAGATTCAATTATTAGAGGAACTGATACTTATTTGTAGAGAAGATAATGAACATCAAATAGTGTTATGCTTGCCAGGAGCAAAACTAGAAGATGTGAGACAAGCCTTGGAATGCCTTAATGTAAGGAAGTACAAATTTGATTTTATTCATGATGGTACAAATGATCTCACCCACAAGGACTCTCTGACTGTTAGAAGGGAACTTGCTACTCTCTTGGATAGCATAGTTTGTACTGGTGTTAGGACATATTTTTTACAAATTGCATACAGAAAGGATAGTCAGATCACCATGAATGAAAAGATTTTTTGGGTAAATACCTACATGGAAAAAATGCCCCATTTTAAAAAATGGAAACGTGTAGAGCATCTAAGCCTAGTTTTGGGCACACATGTTTTCAGACAGGATGGTGTGCATTTGTCAAGATCAGAGAAAGATAATTTTTGCACTTGATATTTTGCAATATTTGACAAATACAAGGCAGGATTTTCACCAGGTCAAAAATCACCGTTCACAAACAGCAACATTTGCTGCATCTCTGATCGCTGTTAACACTAGCAGGATTAATAATAAAGTTTTTTTTATTGGAAAATTTGCTACGTCTCCACAAGATTGATGTTGTTATTGTTTGTGAAACATGGTTAAAAACAATGACTGGAAACCAGTTCTGTAGGGTATAAATGTTTTACTGTAACATACATTCTAACAAAATAATCAGATGGAACTGTTATGATAGGGATTAAAGATAGTTATGAGACCTATGATTATTACATGGTTCAGTGATAACACAGATACGATAGACTGTGTAACTGTGACAAAGACAACCCTGGAACATATAACAATTGTTGGCGTATATAGACCACCAAAGTCAAGTGCTGATGACCTAGAGGAATTCATTTCTTGTATGAAACACATGAGGGAAGAATAATGCTTGCTGGGGACTTAAATTTACCAGAAACAGACTAAAATAATATTGATTCAACATTAGTAAGGAAATTATTCACAATGTTTCTTCAGGAAAAATTATTGCTTCAGATTCTAAAAACCTACCAGGGAACAGAACACTGTGTTCCTAAAGAAATTACTGTTACTTCAAGTCAACTTTTATCACCATTAATGTGCAGTGGGGTCATGCAGCTATAAAGGTTAATTTGTTGCTAGATAACTCTGCCAAACTGAAATCTAAACCAATACACAGAAGATTAATTACAGATTATATGGAAGCAAAACAGTCACTATGTAAAAACAACTGGAGTGATGTGCTCAGTGGAAAAACTGCAAATGGGAATGTGGAAAGTTTTAAAAGGGAAATTATTTGAGTGCAAAAAATAAAAAAAACAAATGTTTATCAGGATATAGGTATACAAATGTCAGAGGATATATTTCCATAAGAACAAGATACCTGATTAAGGTGAGAGACAAAAAAATATAAGAAATGGAAGACCGGTCAAACTACAACTTTAGAAACAAATAAACAAGCTGGGCAAGCAAATTAAGCATAATATGAAACAAGAGCAAGAAACATTTGAAGAAAATTTATATAAAGTTATTGAGCATAATGGAAAACCTTTTTATGGAACTTTTTTCCAAAAAAGACTTTCAAGCTATTGCATCCTCTAGCAGTCCCCCATGTGCTGTGCTTACAATTAATATAAACTACAAAGAAGCCTGCACCCAGTTCATCTCAAAAAACAGAAAGTACCAAGGAGTGTGGACAACTCTTTGCTGCAGAAGGCAATAATAACTTCATTATGCTCCCCTACCTCTCTCAGCCTAAACATCTCCTACCCATTTACTAAGACTTGGCATTATCCTTCCTACTGCTTTAACCTCAAACAATTAAACAAACAAAAATGTGTTTCAATAACAATAGCACTGGCAAAAGTATTCTCCTCCTTAAAAAGTAACCTACTTTTTAATTTTGTTGGCAGAACGTAACTTACCCAGTTTCACTGACTATTTGAGTAAAACCACAAGTTTAGCTCAACCCGCTAGGCTCAGGTTCACTCCACTCACCTACCCCCAATTCCCACCCACCCCCAAATACCCTAACTTTAAACCCTATCCACACTGACCACACCCACCAAAAGCTCCACATTTTCTGTCTCAAATCAACTAAACCACTCACACAACCCTTAAATCAAGACACTCCCACACAAATAAAATACACCCCTTTCTAACTCCTATCACCATACTGCTTACCATCTACTCCAGCCTTCTTACCCAAACTAATATACTTTCTCCACAAAACCACAGAACTTGAACTCCCCCATCCCTTCCACTGTAAAATCCACCTTTAGATAACTCTGCCAAACTGAAATCTAAACCAATACACAGAAGATTAATTACAGATTATATGGAAGCAAAACAGTCACTATGTAAAAACAACTGGAGTGATGTGCTCAGTGGAAAAACTGCAAATGGGAATGTGGAAAGTTTTAAAAGGGAAATTATTTGAGTGCAAAAAATAAAAAAAATTAGAAGTTATGTACCTACCATAACGCTCCATGTTAGTTGTCTTCTCTCACCTTCTTTCTTGCTGGATGGGTTCGGAGCCGATCCTCGGCTCCGACTCGGCACTAGCTTTAGCTCGAGAACTCCTTTTACCAGCTCGAGGCAACCCTATATCCCATGATGCAAGGCGGAACTACCTCAGATCTCGTTTGGCAGCTAACTAACCCTGCTAAAGACTTATCCTAATATAAATAGGAACCATGGTTCCTAAAAGAAGTCCTCATAACAATGCTCCAGAGGAAGCAATCTAATAGGAACTCTCCAAGATCTGTCCAGGCCAGGGAAGGAGGAGGGACGAAGAAAGAAGGCGAGAGAAGACAACTAACATGGAACGTTATGGTAGGTACATAACTTCTAAATGTTGTTGTCAATCTCGCCTTCATTCTTGCTGGATGGGACCGCGTCCCTAGCACCTGTATCCCGGGTGGCTCAATGGAACAGACTCTTGAGAACAGTGGAACCAAAACTGGCCCTATCTCTGAGGCCAAATCCAACTTGTAATGAGACACAAAGGTATGAGGCGTGGCCCAAGTAGCTGCTGCACAAATAGTGTCAATGGGAAGACTATCCTGAAAAGCTACAGAAGTGGATAGACTCCTGGTCGAATGTGCTTTTGGCTTAGAAGATAGTTGTTTGCCCCTTAGAGAGTACACATAGGAAATGGTGGAAGTCAACCATCTAGATAAGGTCACTTTAGATACTGGAAGACCCAACCTGTTTTCTGCATAGGAGACAAACAATTGGTCTGATTTTCTAATCTGTTTAGTCCTATGTAAGTAGTACCTGAGCTGACGATGAACATCCAAAAAATGCAGCTTCTGTTCAGCTCTGTCAGAATAGTTAGGAAAGAAAACTGGTAGATCAATAGATTGGTTAATATTGGCTTGAGATACAACCTTGGGAAGAAAGGAAGGGTTAGTTCTGAGCGAAACCCTATCCTTATGAAACACCAGATAAGGTGAACGAATACAGAGGGCCTGAATCTCAGAAACTCTTCTTGCAGAAGTAACAGCCAGCAAAAATATAGTTTTCCATGTCAACAACTTTAAAGAACACGTAGCAGACGGTTCGAAAGGAGGTAGAATTAGGATGCCAACATTAAGTTCAGATCCCATTATGGAGGAGGATGTTTCACAGGCGGTTTTAGGAGAAAACTCCTCTCAAAAAGGCTTTGCATAACCTATGAGACATGATGTTATTGTCATGCAAGCCAACATGAAATTTGGAAATAGCAGCCAGTTGTACTTTGACTGTAGATGATGACGATCGAATGAAAAACCTCCGCCAGGAAATCCAAAACAGAATGTATAGGAGCGGTGAAAGGATCAATATTTCTGGCGTTTGCCCAAATAGAAAACGCCAGCCACTTGCTAGCATAAACAGTTCTAGTGGGCGACTTTTAAGAAGACACTAAAATGTCTCTGACTGAGTCAGAAATCATTGGTAGCCTGGCTAGGGAAGGAAGTGGAGCAACCAAGCAGTGAGGTTGAGAGAATGAATGGCCCGGTGCTGCTGACCCGACTGGTGGATCAAAAGATCCGGAACTGGGTCCAGATGCCAGGGCTGCACCAGAAGGTGATGATGTAGAGACGGAAACCAAATTTGTCGAGGCCAATATGGAGCAATGAGGATCAATTTGGCTCTCAAACGGTGGCTTTCTGAATGCCTCGTGGAATCAATGGAAAGGGAGGAAAAGCATAAAGAAGTCCCGAGGCCAATCCTGGGTTAGAGAGTCTCTCAAGGGTTGGCCTGGAAGAGGAAATAGTGTGAAGTAATCTGGGCACTTGCTGTTTTGAGGGGTAGCGAAAAGATCGCAACAAGGGGTGCCCCACTTCAGAAAAAATCTGATCCACTACAGACTGATTGAGAGACCACTCGTGAGGCATCAGAATAGATCTGCTTAGCCTGTCCGCCAATAGGTTGGACCCGCCAGGGATCTGCGTTGCTACCAGAAACCGCTGAGAAGAGATCGCCCATTGCCAAAGTCTGAGAGCTTCTTGACATAAGGGATAGGACCTGGTTCCGCCCTGTTTGTTGATGTACCAGACCACGGACATGTTGTCCGTCTGTACTGCAATAGTCCCTGTGGGAAGAAAGCCTCCGAGGGCTTGCAACGCTAAAAGCACTGCTCTCATCTCCAGGACATTTATGTGCAGGTGGTATTCTATGGGTTGCCACGTCCCGTGGACCATCCTGCCCTGATAATGCCCCCCCCACCCGATCAGAGAGGCATCCGTGGTGACTGTGGCAACTGGAGGAGGGGAAACAAAGGCTCGGCCCTGATGAAGAAGAGGGGAAGATATCCACCATCATAGATGAGCCCTGCAAGACTGTGTCACTAAGATCTCGTGTCTCATGGGCAGATCGTGGTATGACCACTGCGTGAACAACATCCACTGCAGGAGACGCATGTGGAAGCGAGCCAGTGGAAGAAGAACAATGGCTGCAGCCATTAGGCCTAGAACTTTCAAGACAAACCTGGCTTTGACCTTGTTGCTTTGTAACAGAAGCTGAACAAATTTCTGGATGTCCAGAATCCTTTGATTTGTTAGCCTGGCTAACATTCTGACGGTATCTAACTCTGCGCCTATAAAGGTGATAGATTGGCAAGGCAGCAGAGAGGATTTTTCGAAATTCACCGAAATTCCTAGACTCTTGCAAAGCTGTCAGGTGTAGTCTCTGGACCGAAGAACCTGATCCTTGGAGGTGGCGGAGAGGAGCCAGTCGTCCAAATAAGGAAACACTTGGAATCCTCGACGTCTCAGGTGAGCTGTGACCACTGCCATGCATTTGGTGAACACTCTGGGGCTGGAAGTGAGGCCAAAGGGCAGTGCTCTGAATTGGTAATGACTGGCTCCCAGCAAGCGGAGAAACCTTCTGGAGCGCCTGTGAATCTTTATATGATAATACATCCTGAAGGTCTATCGAGCACATCCAGTTGTCCTTGCCCAGAAAGGGCAGAATGGATTGCAGCGTGACCATCCGAATCTTGCCTTCTGACAGACTTGTTTAGTCTGCTTAGGTCTAGTATTGGTCTCAAATCTCCCGTCCTTTTGCGAACCAGAAAGGATCTTGTGTAGAAGCCGGTTCCTTCTTGTTCTGCCGGCACTGTTTGATGGCTCTTTTCCCAGGAGTTTTGAAACTTCCTGATTTGCCAAATCCCTTTGACCGGGTGAGATGTCTGGAAGGGATTGTAGAGGTGGAAACCTTCAAGGGGATTTTGTAACCCTCGGATATAATCGACTGTACCCACTTGTCTTGTGATAGGGATTGCCAGGCTACTGGGTACAGCTTAATTCTTCCCCCCACTGCCTCCATGGGTGGACAGTCCGACAACACCTCAGGGATGCTGAAAGGGCTTCTCAGGAAGAGGCTCCCTGTTGCCCTGGTTCTGAGGACCCCCTGCCTCTAGGGCTGCCTATTATTGTTACCCCTCTGCCTCTGGGGGTAAACTGACCACGTGTGTCCGTGTAGCTCCTTGGGCTTTACGGAACCACATCAACGCCCCCTTCTGACCCTTGGGATAAGGACTAGAAGGAGAGGAAAACTGGACTCCAACGGCAGAAAGAGTTATACCGTCCTGTTCACATCTGGTCAAAGTATCCTTCACCTGAGGTCGAACAAAGCCGAACTGTCAAAGGGGTGTTGGTGAAGGACGCCTTAAAGGGGTCCTCAGAAATTACACAGCCGCATCCAGGCTTGGCGCCTAAGAGCAACACCTGTGCCTGCGGCCCTGCTCGCTCCATCGGCTGCATAAGATATGAGCCGCATGGAGGAGTTAGATATCGAATTCAGGATAGCTAGCTGAGAGGCAATCTTTTCCTGAGCCCCAACAGCTGAAGGATCCTGACTACTTCTCCCAGTTCCTTGAGAATATCTCGCTGAAGCCTGGTGAAGTGACAAAGGTAATTCAGCGACGCATTGCAAAGGTCGCTGAAGAAAACATCCGCTTTCCATACCTGTCCATGGTCCTAGAATCCTTATTAGGAGGATGGACAGGTACTGAAGGATCCGCCAGTTCCTTCTTAGTGGCCGCCACCACCATAGCATCCACAGAGACACCTTTGGACAGGAACTGTTTGTCGGAAGGGGCCGGGTTGAACTTGGTTGGTCTCCTGGGGACAGGTTCCACAGAATCTGGAGCCGCCCACGCCTTCCGAGCCACTACTTGCATGAGTGGGTCGAAAGGCGGAGACACCCAGGAGGTGGAGGGTCGGGATCCAAAAGCCTCCAGGTATACCGACTCATCCTCGGAGGGGTCAATGGAGGGCCAATTCCCTCTCTGTTTGAGGAGCTCAAGGATGTCTGAAAATGAGACATCCTCAGAGGGGACCGAGGGGAACCCTCCACTCATCTAAGTCGGTATCAGATGTAGTAGACTCAGGGAGTCCGTGTGTTTCCTCTTACACGCCCTCTTCGAGGGGTTCCCCTGCAGGGTCAGGAGAAACCTCGGAAGAGGAGGAAATTCCCAGTGGGGAAACCTGGGGCGATGGATCCCTGGGCCTGAGAGCAAGAGGCTGGCAAGAGGCATCAGCAGGCACTGAAGAGGGAGGAGCTAGAGGGATAGACCGCTGACCAGGCTCAGAGGCCAGGACACTCCTCATCACCTCAAAGGCTCCTCTCCCGGGAGACCTGAACACACCCGCTCGAAGAAACAGGAATGGTCGGCTCCAAGGAGAGAGAAGGCTCGAGGCGATGTCGGCGCCGAGCTTATCAAAGCCGAAGCTCCGAGAGGGAGAGCGGGTCGGACAAGGGTCCGATGCCACTAGCCCTCGAGCCGACAGTGGAAACCCGACGACGGATCCCTCCAAGGAAAGTCTCAAGGAGGAGATCGGAGCCGAGGATGACGGAGCCGAAGGATGTATCGGCTCCGCATCAAACAGTCACTGTCCCAAGAAGCTCCGGCTCCGAACTCTGGTGTGGAGTCGGAGGAGGAATCTCAAGAATTGGGGCTATAGCCGAAGTCTGTTGAGACGGGCTATGGAGCATTTGGGCCAGTGCCTGAGATTTCAACAGCCTGCTTACCACCCTCTCCAAATCGTGGTCAGACAGCCTGGAAGATCTCGAAGATCGGCTCCGATGGCTCCGCTCCGACAAAAGCGGAGGCCCCGGAGCAGTGAATACTTAGTATCGAAGGGGACCGGGATCTCTTGGGCCGGAGCCATCGGAGCCAAGTCCCTTGAACCCCAGATGGAGCCGAGGATCTCGCCCGATGCTGGATAAAGTGTCGGCTCCAGCCGGAGCCGACAAGGCAACCGTAGTCAGGGTATCGGAGCCGGCCGGCACCGAACCCACTACTCTAGTAGAAGAAGTATCGGCTCCGACGGAGACGGAGCCACCGGAGGAGGCTTGGACACTGTAGCCTGAGCCTTCGGTGACTTAAGAGGTTTTCCTGCCCCTTGCTTAGGAGGAGAACCTTCAGGTTTTAACAAACCTCGGAGGATCAATTTGTTCCTCCTTTCCTGCAGGACTCTCTGGCTAAAGGCATGACACAACGCACAGGAGTCCTGCAGGTGCAAAGGCCCCAGGCAATACACACAAGAAGTGTGACCGTCTGTCAGGGACATTTTCTGACAGCACTGGTCACACTTCTTGAAGCCTGAGACCTTGCCTTCCCTAGACATCCTAAAAGGATATACACAAACAGTCCCCACAAACACACAACTTAATCCCTACACAGACACACAGGAAGGGATTAACTTGGGGAACTAGGCCTGACTAAAGATTTAACTGAAAAAACTATTTTAAAGTTTAAAAAGGAAGGGAATAGGGTGGGCTGTACTAAATACAGGCTAACCTAACACTGAAGGGAAATTAAACCCCTAACTAAACTTTTTCTTCTTTAACAAGAAAAACTTACCTCAGCTGGCAAAGGAGACCTCTTTCGCTAAGCGGCAAACGAGATCTGAGGTAGTTCCGCCTTGCATCATGGGATATAGGGTTGCCTCGAGCTGGTAAAAGGAGTTCTCGAGCTAAAGCTAGTGCCGAGTCGGAGCCGAGGATCGGCTCCGAACCCATCCAGCAAGAATGAAGGCGAGATTGACAACTTAACATCAAATGTTTATCAGGATATAGGTATACAAATGTCAGAGGATATATTTCCATAAGAACAAGATACCTGATTAAGGTGAGAGACAAAAAAATATAAGAAATGGAAGACCGGTCAAACTACAACTTTAGAAACAAATAAACAAGCTGGGCAAGCAAATTAAGCATAATATGAAACAAGAGCAAGAAACATTTGAAGAAAATTTATATAAAGTTATTGAGCATAATGGAAAACCTTTTTATGGAACTTTTTTCCAAAAAAGACTTTCAAGCTATTGCATCCTCTAGCAGTCCCCCCATGTGCTGTGCTTGCCAATTAATATAAACTACAAAGAAGCCTGCACCCAGTTCATCTCAAAAAACAGAAAGTACCAAGGAGTGTGGACAACTCTTTGCTGCAGAAGGCAATAATAACTTCATTATGCTCCCCTACCTCTCTCAGCCTAAACATCTCCTACCCATTTACTAAGACTTGGCATTATCCTTCCTACTGCTTTAACCTCAAACAATTAAACAAACAAAAATGTGTTTCAATAACAATAGCACTGGCAAAAGTATTCTCCTCCTTAAAAAGTAACCTACTTTTTAATTTTGTTGGCAGAACGTAACTTACCCAGTTTCACTGACTATTTGAGTAAAACCACAAGTTTAGCTCAACCCGCTAGGCTCAGGTTCATTCCACTCACCTACCCCCAATTCCCAACCACCCCCAAATACCCTAACTTTATACCCTATCCACACTGACCACACCCACCAAAAGCTCCACATTTTCTGTCTCAAATCAACTAAACCACTCACACAACCCTTAAATCAAGACACTCCCACACAAATAAAATACACCCCTTTCTAACTCCTATCACCATACTGATTACCATCTACTCCAGCCTTCTTACCCAAACTAATATACTTTCTCCACAAAACCACAGAACTTGAACTCCCCCCCATCCCTTCCACTGTAAAATCCACCTTGACTGACCTTTTCCCCCTCCACTAAACCTTTCACTCCTCCACTCTTCACCACATACCGGACCGTGTTACTCTTCTTCTTCAGAACTCCTCTCTGTCTATTCCTCTCTATTCTACTTCTTACCACAACAACCTTTAGAACACCAACTCCTCTCTTACCCCTCCTACCCAACAAAGAACCTCATAACTGCTCATACATTCACTACCTCTCCCCCACTATTCGACCATATACTCTGCTATGCAAAATCAAAATTTATCAACTCCCCTCCCTCCCCCCTCAAAATAAATCCTAAATTCCACTATTACAACATTAACATCTCCCCACTCAACCTGCTTTCCCTAAATATACTACTCTCTGGTGATATTCAACCCCAACCCTGGACCTATCTCCACCTCACCTTCCCCCACCCACCCCTCAACCCTCTCCCTTCACTCCACTTCCTCATCCTCCCCATTCCCTCTTCATCCTTATCTTCTACCTATCCCTCTTCACCCACCGAAAATCTATCCATACTATTCCTAAACATCCACAGCATAAGAAAGTCACTGAACTTCACTCCTGGATTTCTCTTCACTCCCCTTATATCCTTATTATCGCTGACACCTGGCTTAAACCTCATATCTCTGACTTAGAAATCTTGCCCCCTGGATATAACATTATCTGCTTAGACAGAATTACAAAAAAATGTGGAGGGGTATCTATAATGTACTCTGAAAAACTCTCCCTCTCCTCTCTATTGATTTCATTTCCCAATTTTCATCATGCTAAAATCCTCATAGTTAATTACAAAATTAACAATTATAAAAAGTTAGCCATAGCTTCCATTTACATCCCTCATGCAAACAACATCCCTACACCTCACAACACATTCCCTATCAAATCTTAATACTGGGCAATGTTAACATAGATTGGAAGACAATATCCTGACCTTGTCAACTCCAACATAAACCTCTTTGGCTTCATCCAACTCATCACTACCCTCACCCGTCTACACAAACAACAATAACAGTTCCACACTAGACTGGATACTTGCATCCAATCCCAAACTATATCACACAACTCCTGTACACTACCTGACATCATAAGTGATCATATTCCCACCTGTATCCAGTGGCACACCCTCCCATCTTGAAAATCTCACTGTTTCATAGAATGCCGTAAACTCTCCCACACTACTTTAACTAGCCTCTTTCCTCAATTAACTGGTCCGTCCCCCATCACTCTCCCTGGAATAAACTACTTCAAAATTCAACAGCATCTTCCTAGACACACTAAACTCCCTGGTTCCCATCAGGAAAATAAGAATGAAATCTAACTATGCCCCCAACCTACTCATTCAAATCGCTCTTATATACAAGAGAGACAATGAACGGAAAAGTTGGCTAAAAAACTCCGCCTACCTTCAAAGATACAAGGAACTCCACAACTTCACCAAAAAACAGGTTAATTATGACAAGAAAAACTTCTACCAAAAGCCACTAACCAACTCCCTCTCAAATCCCAAAACCTCTGGAATATAATCAACAAATGACTTCATCCAGGCAAATCCAGGCAAACCCTCCTCACCTAACCCTTGTCCTAAAAGCTCTAACATCAACACCACCACCTTCATCAACTCCTTCATCAATACCATCAAAAACCTTTCTCAAAATGACACCACCACCAATAATACAACCCCCTCTCTCCTTGTAACCATCTAAACTCCTTTTCATTTAAGCCTGTCCTCACTGCATACAAAAAATCCACTACTCAACAAACTCAAAATCTGCTGCCCATCTGCCAAAACCTACTCCCGATCTTCCTACAACTAGCTGCAAACTCTTTTGCTTACCTTATCTCCATACTTAACAGATCTATTCAAGAATCTGTAGCCCCTGACATTTGGAAGAAATTTTACACTATACCCATATACAAAGGAGGGCACTCCAATGACTCCTCCAACTTCAGACCTATAGCTATTCTGTCTCCCCTATCAAAAATATTGGAAAGTATATACACTAGCAACTATTAGACTACCTCCTCCAAAAATATCTACTAACATCCACACAACATGGCTTTCGCCCTAACCACAGCACAGCTACAGCTCTACTATCTTTCACTCAGGCCATCACCAAATCCCATGACGACAACAGACTTCCTTCTTGCCTATTCCTTGACCTCTCTAAGACACTGTCTTCATACACTGCTAACTAAAATTTCTAACATCAACCTCTCTAACTCAAGTATTTCCTGGTTCTCCAGTTATGTCTCAAACTGGCTTCAGTCCGTCAGATGGCATATTGCACCCTCTCCCTTCCTCCCAGTCCAAACTGGGATACCTCAAGGCTCCATCCTTGGACTCTTACTTTTTAACATCTTCACCAATAACCTCTACACATATGTACATCGTTTCATATTAATACAATATGTGGATGACTCGACTATCATCTCCTATGACAATCTTTCTCAGCTTCTCACTCTCACCCATGAATCTTTCAACTTTGTTGAAAAATGACTAATTAGTAATCAATTACTACTGAATCCAAAAAAACATGCTCTTCTTATTCCTTCCTAAATCTCTCTCTCATTCTAAGACTACCTTCACCATTACCTCCCTCAATAACACAATCATCAAAATCCAGCTTCACTAGGAGTAACAACTGATCAACTAAAATCTGATGTTCATATACAAGCCATCCAAAAAAAACCACCAAAAATCAGGGCTACTATACAGGAACAAAAAAGCCTTCACTAGCAAATTTAAAGCCTCTCTAGCAGAAGCCTACCTTCATCCTGTCCTAACAAACTTTCAAACCAGTCAACAAGACTGCAAGATTTGCAGCAAACTTACCATATCAATCTCACCACTGCCTATATATATATATATATATATATATATATATATATATATATAAAATCTATATATATATATAAAATCTATATATATATATATATATATATATATATATATAAAATCTATCTATCTATATATATATATATATATATATATATATATATATATATACCTTCAGTGGCTAGAATTCCAACAACTCACCCCCAAATGCACCTCAGTCCATCCTATACAAACCTACCTCTTTGTCCAGCTCTCTCTCCTCTTATCACTATACACCCCCAACACCTCTTAGAAATTCACAAGCCAAAAAAAGAGACATAGGGAAACTGCTCTACAGTTACTTTGTGGCTAATTCTTGGCACATACTGCCTCTCTCCCTAAGAATTATACCTAACACTAACTACTTAAAAAAAATTCTTAAAACTCTTCCTGCTTAATGCTAGGACTTGCATATGACAGAACCCAACATAAAACACCCTTTCCATCCTTCGCCCCTACTAATACAGTTTCTATTAACCTTCAACCTGTTTCCACCGTCTCACAAAACTTGCTTATAAAACTATGCAACTACACTAATACTGCTTTACTCGTAACTGATTTTTTGTTTATACCCTCCTCTCTTTGTGAGATGCACGGTAAATGATTAATTGAGCGCTAACATTTAAAGTTAGCCGCAAAGCTATATCACATTTGTTCTTGTTTGTAATGTATTTTTTTCTCTACACAACAGATTGTAATTAACTGTTGCTGTTCTTTAAAATGTCTACGTCATACAATGTTATTGTTGTAACCTTTTAAATTAAAATGCTGGAGCTTTTCTCCCATGGGTCTCTGCTAAAAAAGGGCTTCTGCCCAGTTGGGCTAACCTGGTCAACCAATGTCAAAATAATAAATAATAATAAATATAAATGCATGACATGTGGAAGGAGTAAAGACATACAAATTAATAAACTGTGTGTAGATTATAAATTTATTTTCACACACAACAGATTATATATATATATATATATATATATATATATATATATATATACTTAGAAAATCTTATGTAAAACAGTTTGGCTCCACAAAGGGGTGATGAGTTGTCCTAGTGGCATCCAAGTAAACTCGGATACTGGAATCAAATTAGACTATACTGAAAATGAACTGTGTAAACTGGATCCAAACAAAGCACAGGTAGGAGATGGAATTAGTAATAATGACCTGAGAAAACTTCAGCAAGAACTTACAGTACCACTATATCTATTATTTGCTAGGTCATAGAAATATGGTGAGAGTCCTCTCAAGATTGGAGATATGGACTTATTAAACCTGTCTTTATGGGAAAGGGGACTAGGACAAACCCAGATTCATACAGACTCTTAAGTCTACTTTCATGTCATGGAAAAATAATGGAGAAGGTAATATTGCATACGTTATTGTTAGAATTGGATAGGTTGGGACTTGAAACCATATATCAATATGCATATGTTGAAAATAGATCTATTTCCACTTGTAACAATGTTCTATAACAATATGATAACAGCTATGAATGAAAAATTGTGCTGTGATGTAATTTATATAGAATTAACTTTAGCATTTAACATGGTCATACACAAAACACTGATCAGTAAATTACAACTAGGTATCAACATACTTTTGATAAGATGGACAGTTGCATGGCTTACAGATAAGACATGGCAAGTATCATACAGCAATTAGACAGGTGAAATTCTTGGTTACAGTCAGGGTGTCCCATAGGGCTCTGTCCTAGACTCTTACTTGTTTAGATTGTATCTTTCGGACCTAACTTTTTCATCTGAGGTGTTCAACAGTCTACATGCAGATGACCTGAAATTGAATAAACTGATTACATGTGCTACAGATAAGGCACGTCTGCAAAAGAACTTGACTCAATCGATCATTTGGGCACAGAAGAATAATATGCTGATAAATACATGAAAAACTAAGCATATGAGATTTGGGAGACACAAATTGAAAGGTGAATATTTAATACAGCACACAGTGATTGAAATTGTAGATTCATTTAAGGACCTGGGTATAAGGGTAAATCCAGCTTCGAGTTTTTCTAATCATATCAACCAATTTAGTTAATGATAGTTATAGAACTATAGGTTGCATAAAAAGATTTATAAAGGCTAGGAAATCAGAAGTGATGAAGTCATTGTTAGACTCTGGAACAGACTGCCCATACATGTCAAGCAGAGGACTCTTTGGCCCTCTTCAAAAGGAACTTTGATGATTGGATGGGAGATAGGAAACTCACCCCGGGGATCACATCAGTCATCCTGCTAGACAGGAATCCAGGGAAGTATAGCCAGGGAATTGTTATGACTAGGCTTGTATAGGCCCTAGGGCTGATAGCCTAGTACCAGCCTATGAACCTATTACATTAGACCCAAACTTAAGTACGGAATAACAATATAGAAACCTTATAAGAAAACAACAATGAGTAAACTGGAAAGAGTACAGCGGAAATATACCAAAGGCTTCAGTTGATGTGAAAATTTAAGTCATCATGAAAGACTAAAATATCTGAACTTATACAGTGTCCCTTGTAGATATCTAAGAAGAGATCTTGTTCAGATATACAGGGCATTTAGAGACAACTACTTCTGGGAATGTTTGGGGCTCTCAATAAGTAATACAGAATCATCAGACAACCCATGTAGAAGATTCTACAGGAATAAGAAGTGTACTAATTGATTCTCTGAGAGAGCAGCTGAAGCATGGAAAAGACTATTAAATTAAAGCAAGGACTTGTTTAGATATTTTTAAGAACAGCATTCACACTTGTTTTGGGAGCAAGTGTTTTGGTATACTGGCAGGCTAGAAAGGCACTAATGCCCATGCTTGAAATATCTGTATGTATATGTTCTGCTAGTAGGATTGCATCTTTACTATTAAAGGTCTAAGGTTGCTTTCTCATGGCCAGGTTTGGAGCAAACACATAACATGCCCTTTCAATTAACAACTCCTGCTGTGGAATACCAGTCCAGTTGCTTGTTTGTGCTTTCATAAAATTAATACAGTCTGTTCCTTCCAGCTTCTCTGGTACAGCAGAAAATCTCAGTTTTCCCTGGGTGCTCTGTCCTCTAATTCTATTATTTTTTTAAACATCTCTTCTTGAGCAGTCTACTTAGCCAGCCTTTTTTTCATTGTGACCTCAAATTTTTGGAGTTTTATGACCTCATCTGAGAATCTGTTTAAAGCTTCTTCCATTTTATCCAGCCTTTTCTTGAGTTGGTATACTTCATCAGTGTTTTGTTTATTTTAATCAGCTCTGATTACATTTGGCATTTTTCCTCTAGGTTACTGGAAGTCATGGATTGTACCAAAGCTGGAGCTTGCAGTCAGTGTTTTTTCCTCACCTTTTGAGGTTGATTTTCTTTCAGGTTCTCTGAATGTATTTTTTGCTGACATTCAGGCAGTGCACTTAAAAGCCAGTTACTGAAATTTACCCCCCAAAATTAATTCACTGGCTATCTCTTCTAGCTCTCTGTTTTTACATTGGGAAAGCTGAAATTAAGCTGTTGCTCAATGTGCAGCCATATTGGAAGTTCCCTCCTGATCTAATTCCATTTGTGAGAGTCTGCTTTTGTCCTCAGCTAGTGTGTCACATAATTTTGCTGTAACACAATGCAGGATGCCTGCAGAGTGAGAATATGCTATAAAGCTACATCCCATGTAAACATGGCTAGTCTACACAGGGGGGCTAAGACCTGGTCCTTCCTTGCTTGTTTACATACCACCCTATTGTCTGTAGCAACTTGAAGTGGTCCAGGGGACCATAGGTGAGTTGAGTGCCTTGATAAGTGCAAGAATCTTTTTTATATTTATGTGCATATGTCTGTCCTTATTGCCCCAGATACCTTGCACTTTCATCCACCTGACACTGCTTCTCAAGCAAAGTCTGAGGCTTCTGCAGTGACTTAGTGCTTTGGAGCAGGAAAGGAGAAGTGGAGACATAGATTCTGGGATATTTGATGTCTCTACAAAGTGATTTCTCTTCTCACAAATCCCAGAACAGAAAGACTAGAAATCTAAAAAGGGAATGGGTTGTGGTGCTACGACTAAAGAAACTTCACATGTCATTGTATCTCTAATGTAGAGTTTTACTAGAGTTATCAGGAGAATCATAGATGTCATGAGACCCAGAATCCTGAGGTATTCCCTTGCAGTAACCAAAATGTGAGTGGAAAACCCCTGAAACAGATCTATTTTTATCCTGTGGAAGAAAAGCTCTGTATTTCCTAGCAAACCTCCAGGAACACAATTCTGTGCGATAGAGTCCAAAAAGACATTTGAACGTTCTCTTGGAATATCAGCCTGCATAGGAGCTCTTTTACCCAAGTAAGAGACTCCTGACACTCTGAAAAAGACTCTACAAAGATAAGCAAGTTGTTGACACACTGTAGCCAGCAATGGAGTATAGCAAAAGCTTTACACTTTGTGAGCACTTTTGGGACAGTCGACAGCCCAAAGGTTAAGGCAGAGAACTGAAAATGTAACCTAGACACACAAAACCTTAAGAAACATCTGATGTCCAGATGAATAGGAATTTGCTAAACATCTTTTAAATCTAAGGTTAAAAAAAACTTAACTCAAATGAGGAAGAAGGGGTAACAGTTGGTGAAGTAAAAGCATTTTGAACCTGGGCGCTATCACATACTGGTTTAGGAGAGAAAGGTCCAGAACTGGTCTTCAGGCATTTTCTATTTAGCAACAAACCATTCTTGAATAAACAACCTTTTCCCATCTGGGAAGGAGAAACTGTTTCTATTACCCCAAGACAGCATGTGCTGTAGAACAGGAGGAAAAAAGAAGTTATGTACTCACCACAACGTTCCATCTGCATTGTTGTTCTTCATTTATCTTCAACCTGTGGGTATTAGGCACCGACATTGGTGCAGAGCTGGCCATATCCAAGGTACAGTACCTAAACTGAGCTCCTCTTGTACCCATAATGCTCCTCTCTCCTCCATCCCCTCAGATCGAGTTTGCCAACAAAAGGTACCTGACCTAGACCTATAAGCAACAGAGTGACTGACAACCACCCTTAAAAGAGGAGGAAGAGAGAGAGCAAAAAGCCTCCTCTGCCAGGCCAAGTACTCATGAAAAGGGGGAAGGAGGGAGGGAAGGTTGAAGACAAATGAAGAACAATGCAGATGGAACATTATGGTGAGTACATAACTTCTTTATTTGAAATTGGTGTCTTTATTTGATCTTCATTCTGTGGGACAGAATCCCTAGCTACTTGAGCCCTGGGTGGCCCTAAGGAAGGATGTTCCGGAGCACGGCGGAACCAAAGGAAGCTCTGCTCCTAGATGAAATATTCAATTTGTAATGGGATATGAAGGTGTGAGACCTAGCCTGTGTAACTGCAGCACAAATTTCGTCCACTGGTACCCTGGAGGAGGGGTAGATACAGCCCTGGTAGAATGTGCCTTCACTGCAGAAGCAAGAGGAACACCATGCTTCTCATAAATAAAAGGTAATGCATTTGGCAATCCAGTTGGCAATGGTTACCTTAGAAACAGGTAATCCCAATCTAGACTTTGAGTAGCATACACATACCAAGATAGAAATGAAGCTGTCGATGAATGTCAAGCACATGTAATTGGTATTCTCCTTTGTTTTGAAACTCTGGAAAGAACACAGACAGATGGATAACCTGATTGATATTCTTCTCCGAAGCGAACTCTGGCATAAAGGAAGGATTTGGCCTAAGCAAAACCCTGTCTTTTGAGTTAGAGCTACCAATAAAGCCGTTTTCCATGACAAAAACTGAATATCCACCTTTGCAGAGGGCTCAAAGGGAGACACCAGTGCCTGAAGTACAAAAGTTAGATCCCAAGGGGGAACCAGATCCTTAATAGCAGGCTGTAAAAGAAACGTTCCTTTCAAAAAGGCTTTACGCAATCTAGAAGCAGCCAAAGAAGACTGTTTTAGCCTAACATGATAATGGGATATGGCAGTTAGTTGGACTTTCACTGTACAGGAACTGGCGCCTTGGCTGAAAATACAAGCCAGAAAGTCTAAAACTGAAGGAACAGATGCAGTAAAGGGTTTCACCGAATTGTGGGAAGCCCAAATGGAAAACCTCTTCCATTTATTAGCATAGATCTTCTTACTGGAGGACTTGTGAGCGGAAAGCAATATATGCTTCACAGAGGATGATAGCCCAGGAACCCTAGCCATCACTGGAACTGCAGAGGCCAAGCTGTGAGCTTCAGGCTTTCCAGATCCTAATGTAAGTTGCCCTCCAGACTGAAAATCAGATTCGGACATCGATCCAGAATCCAAGGAGGACTGACAGTGTGAGACCAAAGAAGTGGAAACCAAACCTGATGAGGCCAGAAGGGGGGCAATGAGGATCACGCAGCACCTCGACCTCTGAGCCTTCTGAATTAATTTTCCCATAAGAGGAAGGGGAGGATACGCATACAGCAGACCGGGGGGACAAGCATGAACTAGAGTGTCTCTGGGAGTTCCTCCTTTGGGAGGAATCAGAGTGAAGAAGTCACTGCACTTGGCATTGGAAAGTGAGGCAAAAAGATGGCAGCTTGGCTGACCCCATTTCTGGAAGATCATGTCCGCCACCGACTGTTTCAGTGACCACTCGTGAGGAGACAGAAGGGTCCTGGCTGAGACTGTCTGCTAGGATGTTGGAACTCCCTGGAATGTGAGTTGCAACAAGAAAGCGGCCTGAGGAGATCGCCCATTCCCACAATCTCATGGCTTCTCGACCAAGGGGGTAAAGAAATGGTTCCTCCCTGTTTGTTGATATACCAGACCACTGCCATATTGTCTGTCTGTATCGCAATCGTTCCTTGGGGAGAAAAAAATGCAGTGCCTGCAACGCCAGAAGCACTACCATCATCTCCAGAATGCTGATGTGAAGATTGGTCTCCAACTCTGACCACGTCCCTTGAACAGTCTGTCCCAAACAATGACCCCCCCCCCCCAAGTTGGGAGGCATCTGTGGTGTTCATGGCCACTGGAGAGGAAGCCACAAAAGATCGACCCTCTGCTAGATTCTGAATGTTTAACCACCACATGAAAGAAGACTGGCAAGTTCTGGATAGCTGAATGGGATGTGACAGGGGCTGTTCCAGAAGCGACCACTGGACTGATAGGGTCCATCGAAGATCCTGCATGTGTAGACTTGCCAAGGTTAAAATGACGATGGTTGCTGCCATAGATCCCAGATCTTGATAGATTTGGGCTGCTGATGGTTGAGGTGTCTCCAGAAGAATGCTCACCTGGCCTTGAAAAGACTGAATCCTGTCCATGGTAAGAAAAACCTTGCACAGAGAAGTACTCAACAGCACTCTGATGAATTCCAGAGAATGGAGAGGCTCCAATTTTGATTTGGGAAATTTTATCATGATGCCCAAGGTTGAAGCTAACTGAAGGAACTGTTCCATGGCCTGAAGAAGCAGATTCTTGTTGGGTGCAGCCAGAAGCCAGTCGTCTAGGTAAGAGAAAGCCTCTATCCCCTGCAGCCTTAGATACGCTGCTAGGACGGCTACCACTTTGGTGAACACCCTGGAGGTTGTAGTGAGGCCAAAGGGGAGTACCCTGAACTGATAATGCCTGGCTCCTAATCAGAAGCATAGGAACCTTCTGTGACATTTGTCCATCTTTATATGGTAGCATGTGTCCTGGAGGTTGATCAAGCACATCTAGAAGCCCTTCTGAAGGCATGGAAGAATGGATTGAATTGTAACCATCCGGAATATGGGTTTGGCGACAAACCTGTTCAGTCAGGTGAGTTCCAATATCAGTCTGTCTCTCTCCATCTTTTTGGACACCAAAACGAACCCTATATAGCCGCCTGATCCAGACATTTCTGGGGGGAACAGGCTGGATGATTCACTTGTTGAGCAGCTTGGAGATTTCCAGTTCGGATGCCTCCCTGTGAGCGGGTGGAACATCTGGGTGAGACTTTCTGGCCTTTGGAGGATGAAGAAAGGGAATCACATACCCCCTGAATATTATCCTTAGCATGCATCGATCTGATGTGATTGCTTCCCAGGCTGATGGATGTAGAGAAAAGTGACCCCCGACTGCCTCCTGGGTAGGACAGCTGGGCAACACTTCAGGGTCACTGGAAGGGTCTGTCTGGGTGGGAGTACTGAGACCCTTGTTCTCTTGAAGCCCTCCTTCCCCTAGGGCGGCATCTAAAAGAATCATTCCCAGATCTGCCTCTAGGGGAAGAGTCAGCAGGTGGTCCTAATGGAAAGCCCTGGATTTTCGGAACCACAACCTCTTACTGCCTCTCTGATATCTGGAGTATGAACGTTGAGGAGTAGAAAAGCAGATTCCAATGGCAAACAGGGAGTTACTTTCCTTCTCGTACTGGGCTAAAGTCTCCTTCATGAATGGACTGAACAGGGAAGATCCATCAAAGGGGGTATTCATGAAGGATGCCTTGAAGGGCTCAGAGAAATCACAAAGCCGCATCCAGGCGTGACACCTAGTAGTGATGCCTGAACCAGCTGCCTTAGAAGTGCCTTCAGAGGCATTGGAAAGAAGCCTCATAGAGATGTTAGAAATAGCTTTGAGCATGGCCAGTCTAGTGGAGAAGATCTTCTCCTCTACCGACATGAACTCTGGGGTAGAAGCAGACAGTTCCTCAATGAGTGATCTCTGCAGTCTAATAACATGCGCCAAGTAATTCAGTGTCCTCACAGAGAAAGTCGCTGATGTATAAACATGCTTCCCCAGTCTGTCTATCACTCTGGACTCCCTGTCAGAAGGATGGACAGAGGAGCTCTCCTGGGCGAGATCCTTTTTCGTGGCAGCTGCAACCATCAAAGCATCAACAGGGACAGTTTTCTGCCAAAAAGTCCTGCCTGGCGGGGGGCTAAGTATTTTGTCTGGGCACTTAGGTACTGGTTCCATTGCGTCCAATTCCTTCCACGCTCTGTGGGCAAAGAGGTCTACTAAAGGGTCCACGGGGGGGGGGGCAGGGCTCACCTAGGAAGTAGATGGGCCTGCGCCAAATGCCTCCAGGAACACTGACTCATCTGGATTGGGCTTTGGGCCAGACCATCTACCCTTCTGACTCAGAATTTCCATGATGGCCCTGAAGGAGACATCATCGGGTGGAAATGAGGGGGAGCCCTTACCTTCCTTCCCAGTCAGTGTCATCTATGACAGACTCAGGGGTGGAGTCAATGTGTCTCCTTTTGCATACATGCTTCCTGTAGACCTCCTCCGGGGAAGACTGAGGAAGAACCAGGAGCCTGGGGCTCCACAGGGAGAGAAACCTGGAGGGGTGGGGCAGGCTGTCTTTAAAGCAGAGGGCTGGAGACGTCAGGTCCAAAGTCCAGATGGAGCAGAAAAGGATCCTGAGGGGAAGGCATAGAGGATCTCGACATTTAAGTCGAGAGGACCCTCTCCACGACATCAAACACCGATGGAGAATGGTAGATCGACGTCACACGCATCTGTGCCAAAACTCTCAACGTGGGTGGAGCCGGAGTCCCTGACCCCATAGGTGCCGACAGGGGAGTCGGTGCCAAGCTGCTCAGTGATGAAGCTCTGAGGGGGAGGGAAGGCACTAAAACCCTCGATGCCAACGCCAAACCCTCAGAACCGGGGCCGAGTGAACTACAACTCAGAAAGCCCTCCAGCACTGAAGAAACAGGGGCCAAGGAACCCAATGCCATGGTTGGCGAAGAAACTAACATCATCGACCCCTTGACGCCAGGAACTCCGGCAACCACAAGTCTGACATCCCAGGGCTTGGGAAAGGAGGATGCCCTGAAAGGGGAAGGGAAGGACCCCCCGCTCCCAGTGGGGAGGGGGTGGAAAGGACTCCCAGCTGGATCTGAGCCCACAAGAAATGTCTCATCAACCAATCCTCTTCTCTCTCTCTCTCTGAGAAACTATGGGAGGACTTGGCAGAGGAAGCCATGGAAGCAGGCCTGGAGTGGTGCCTGGGCGAGGCCGACTCCAGGGGCTCGGGCGAAAATCTAGACTGGGGGGAAGACAGCCTACACCTGATCTTGGGAGAAGGTTCACCAGCAGCAGGGGAATATTCAGTCAGTCTCCACTGCTTTTAGATTTGTTTGTCTGTCTCTCTCTCTCTCTCTCTCTGCCTTCTTGTCCACATCCCTGCTTTTGCTCTCAGGTGACTTACCAGGAGGTTGAGTTCCTGTGCCTGCACTAGAAGAACTGGGTAACAAACCCTTTAATATTAACTTGTGTCTCCTGTCCATGAGGGTACAAGAGGAAAAACATGCACAAACAGAACACCCAGTATCTAGGTGAGGAACGCCTAAACACACTACACACACTGTATGACCATCTGAGGGTGGAAGTTTATGGCCACACACAGTACATTTCTTAAATCCCGCACCCTTCTCAGACTTGTCCAATTTGTCAGCCATGATAGAAGACAGAGAACTACAATAGAAACGTTCTACGCAAAACGCGAAGGGTAGGGGAAAGTTTAGAAAGTTACAGGAAAACTTTAAACAGTACCGAACTTTAAACAGTACCGGAGTACCAAGAAAATCCCAACACTACATGAAACAACTCACAACAAGATGGAGCTCAGACACGCTTGAAGCTGGAATGGTGACAAACGAGATCTGAGGGAATGGAGGACAGAGAGGAATATGGGTAGGGGGGGGAGATGAGTTTCAGCACCATAGTTTGGATATGGCCAGCTCGGCACCGATGTCGGTGCCTATACCCACAGGCTGAAGATCAAATGAAGACGACAATGTCATATCAGAAGGGTCTGGTTTGGTGGATGTGGAATAATTTCCTGAACTGGAGGAATTTCTTCCCACTGCCATTTGTAACCTTGCTGAATCAGCCTCACGACCTATTTGTCTGAAATAATCTGTTACAAAGGAGAGAAATGGAGATTCAGACTTTCTGTAAGGGATAAGGGGCATCCAGGGTGGGAGGGGGTACAATGTCCCTTATATGGTCATTCTGCCTTATTTGACTGTCTTTTGATCTCGGAGAGGGGGTGAAGAGTCCTGCCTTCTTTTTGTAACCTTCCTACTATTTTTTTTTTAAATGTTTGCTTACTAGCATTTTTCTGGGACTGTTTATTTTGTTCCTTGTCCAGCCCTGTCAGAAGGGGAAGAACTGAACAAGGGAGCAGAAAATCCCTTAGAAATTTGAGAGGAGAAGAAAGGCTGAAAAATCTGAGACAGTCCCTGTATCAGCTTACCTACTTCATCATATTTTTGATAACCTCTGCAAAAGGGGGCCCAAAAACTAAATTTCTATCCAAATTTTTCACATCTAGGAGGTTCTGAGAATGCAGTCAGGCAAACCTTCTTAGCACAGTACCAGTGTGACAGCCCTGGATGTAGTACCTACAGAGTCATAAATACTGACCTTAGAATGTGAAGAAACTAAATCACACAAAGCAGATTTTTCTTTACAGAAGGGAACTATAGACAAAACATTCCCCACACTTTCACAATTCGATAGAATAAACTTTAACATATGAACATGACAATTCAACATTCTAAAAATTAAAGTTGCAGAAACGTAAACCTTTTCCCTAAACTTATCAATTGTTTAACTAGAACTGTCAGAAGGATAAAGATTAGAATTAACAAAATACTTGCCAGCAGCTGGATTAACTAAAGGTGCAGCTGCTGGCTCAGGTCTGGAAAGAGTGTCTTAAAAACTGAAAGACTGAGGAGCTTTGTACATTCTGCTTTCATAAGTGCAGCAGGCTGTGACAATTGTACCCTCCAATGCTGACAGCACTGGGGGTGGGGTGGGAGGAGGTTCTGGGAATTCCAGTTATAACAGCTCACAGTATTTTCTGTGGAACTGAGAACCCTCAGCGATGTTCAACTGAAAGCAGTGACACATTCTGGAAATAGTCTCAGAGAAAGAAAATCCCTCAAAGGAAAAGTTGGATAATATGCTCTCCTCAAAATCTGAAGAGAAAAAAGTGTTATCGGCCCCATCACATTCCTGTCCAGATTCAATTTATTGAATCTCTTCAGGAAAAGAGGAATCCTTTTAGCTTTTAACAGGAAACAACTGATAAGATGGGTCAATAGCTTGTATAAGATCCTACGCCAGACTTAATAAACTACTCCTGCCCAGTGAAACCGGTGCAGGAGATGATAAACACCTAGTTTTATCTTTGAGAGGAAAGTTGGGGAAAATAGGATTATTAAAGGCATCAAGGCTTCTCCAGGGATAAACACATTTCTAACTAAGTAGGGGCACCTTCCCTGCCTCTTCTCCTGAAGACCAAAGAGAATGGCTCTCACTTGCCTACTGACAGGACCCTAACAGCCATAGAGGACATGGCTAACCCTTGGACCATAGCGGCTATATGGACAAAAGTAGAAGGATCCAGGAAAAATATGAGTGGTCTGAGGAACTAGCTTTGGTCACAGCAGAATCACCCATCTGGGGCTAAGGTAAATTGTTAGCCTGTTCTGGTGACAAAGGCTGTTTAGTTAACCTTTTCGTCTTGTGGCTGGAAAAGGACCAGCCATGGGCTTGGTAGATTGTTCCATGATCAAACTGAAAATGGTGCTTCTTTCCTGAGGAAACTAAAAAGCACAAGCTGGTACAATTTAAAAAGTAGTTAAAAGTATTTTTTCTAGTTAAAACACAGTAAAACATGATCTGATATACAAGTTTCTACACAGAAAAAAAAATTTAGAATGCTTAAGCAAACTTTTAAATTGTCATAAAGAAAAGCACTGCTTCCTTTATTTAGAAGTACAGGAAACACATATTCCTAGCTTAAATATACTTTACAAAAGAGGAAAATTATGTTTAAACAAAAACAGTAAGTGAAACGTGTTTCCCCAAAGAGAACTTATCTGCCCATAAACAGAACAACACAAGCCAACCTCTGATCCTCCAAAGCTGCAGATAAGTTCTCTCTTTAGTGGCAGGAAAAGCTCTGAAGGTCTTGGCACCAAACCTTTTGGTCAGCTCAGCGTAAGAAGACTTAATAGTTTGTGCATGTGGAAGGTGCCCTAAAGCTTTGGGAGCTGGATGGTTGTTATACCCAGAAGACACACTTGAATTTGCCTGCTACCCAGACTTCATAGAAAGCTACTACAGTGAGGACTACCCTACACAAGAATTTGCGAATTAAACCATTCCGGGTGCTCCCTCCCTGCCATTAAAGTATAAGGACTACCCCCTGCTAAACCCAGAAGACACCCTTGAATTTGCCTGCTAGCCAGGCTTCATAGAAAGCTACTAGTGAGGACTACCCTACACAAAAATTTGTGAATTAAACCATTCCGGGTGCTCCCTCCCTGCCATTAAAGTATAAGGACTACCCCTTGCTAAACCTAGAAGACACCCTTGAATTTGCCCGCTAGCCAGGCTTCATAGAAAGCTACTACAGTGAGGACTACCCTACACAAGAATTTGTGAATGTATATAGCCTAATAACAAATTACTTGTAGAATCCTTTTACTACCTATATGTGTTAGTCTGACCTTCTGTGTGCGTGTTTTAGCAGCCTACCGCAGTCCGCTTGCTACTCTCCCCCCTCCAGTTTCTTAACTTAGAATAAATTGCTACATAAGACGATTAGCTTATCTCTTCTGTTTGCTATCTCCTTTTGCCACTAGGTAGCAGCACCTACCAACGTAAAAGCTAGTACAACATTAATCTCCCGAAGTTTTTTACCTAAAGCTAGTAGATATTTCTAATCCTACTCCCCATTTCTATAACTACTCCCTCCTTGCTAAAAACCCACATTTAAAGTTGTCTACACTACTTTCCCTTACAATATAGTTAAAAACCTTCTTGCATTAGTTATTAAAGTGCATTTACTGATACTTTTTCTGCTGTACTCACTTCTTAGCCCTCCTCTTCCCGGGTGTCCTTACCACCCACTTCCACCCCTCTAGTCCTACCACAACCCTCTACCTATCTCCTTCCCTTTAGCTAACTTCTCCCCTGAGTTTAATTCTAGCCGTTACAGACTTACGCCATTTCTAAATCCAGTTTTAAAGCATCCACATTCCCATGTGCTGGTCCTGCAAATGGACTGCTCGACTCACCTCCCGGTAGGTTTTAGCAATGTGTCTGTGTTAAAAATAAGCTTGTAGAGCACCAAATGTGATAAACACTGTGTAACGGATGGAATAAGTGCTTTTAAGTTACAAAATGATTTTGTGCTGACGGCAATATAGTTGTTTGTTTATGCTGAAAAAGGACGCCAACCAAAGGGTGTTGTAGAATGCCTGTTTTCTTGTAAAGGTGTTACATAGAATGTTTCATACCTGCCCATGCTGCCTGCCTGAATCTAAAGGGTTTTTATATTGCCATTGTACAGCTTTCTGTATAAAAAGATTTAACAGTGCCATATGTACAGACTAAAATTCATTTTTATTTATTTATAGGTTTTATATTTATTTATTTATTTATTTATAGGTTAGTACTAGGCTAACTGCCCTTGCGAGCCATTGTAAGCCTAGCCAATTATCCCTTGTGAGGCTCAAACCCTGCACCTTGTCTTTGTAAGGCAAACACCTTAACCACTAGGCCACCCTCCCAACCATGCTATAGCATTACCGCTCTTTTTGCCTTGCATAGCTGTTATTTTTGTGTCTATACGGATACTGCATTGTATATGTACTGTTTGGATATTCTAATGCATTAATGCTCTGTTGCCTTTGCATATTCTGATTGTTTTTGCCTACCAAAGTTTAACCTCTTCCTCTCAAGCAGGTATTCGGCTTGGGCTGTAGAGTGATTGTTTTTATTGAGTCTCCACTGCCTAAATTGCATTGTTTCTATGGCCTTTATCTGCCGTTTTCTACTGTTACCTCTCTAACCTTACTCTCCCTCTACACATATCCTTTATCTACATCTATCCCTAGTCTCTCCCTACTTACAGTACAGTGTTACACACTCGTTCACCTCTGAATTTCTCTTAATATCTGTCCTATCACTCTACTTTTTACCTGTAACTTTTAAACTACCTAACTCAGTGTGCATCTCTCTCTTTTACAGTAAACCGTTCTGGGTGTTCCCTCCTTGCCATTAAAGTATAAGGACTACCTCCTGCTAAACCCAGAAGACACCCTTGAATTTGCCTGCTAGCCAGGCTTCATAGAAAGCTATTACAGTGAGGACTACCCTAAACAAGAATTTGTGCATGTATGTAGCCTAATAACAAATTACTTGTAGAATACTTTTACTACCTATATGTGTTAGTCTGACCTTCTGTGTGCGTGTTTTAGCAGCCTACCGCAGTCCACTTGCCACTCTCCCCCCCTCCAGTTTCTTAACTTAGAATAAATTGCTACACAAGACATTAGCTTATCTCTTCTGTTTGCTATTTCCTTTTGCCACTAGGTGGCAGCACCTACCAACGTAAAAGCTAGTACAACATTAATCTCCTGGAGTTTTTAACCTAAAGCTGGCAGATATTTCTACTCCTACTCCCCATTTCTATAACTGTTAAATTCCCACTCCCTCCTTGCTAAAAAAAAACATATTTAAAGTTGTATACAGTACTTTCCCTTACAATATATAGTTAAAAACCTTCTTTCATTAGTTATTAAACTGCAGCTACTGATACTTTTTTCTGCTGTACTCACTTCTTTTGCTCTGCCCGCTCCATTCGCCCTGTGGGCTCACTCCGCTCCCCTACCCTGTCCCCAATTCCCACCCACCCCCAATGTTCCTACACTTATTGTTCAAATAGACACACCCAGTCTTACAACTACCTATCATCCTCCCTCAGGTATCAAGTGCCCTCCCACTCCCACACCCCACCCTCCTACTTTAAACCCCTCCTCTCCAGCACGCACCCTCTACCACCTCCATTCATCTACTAAACCCTATATAGCCCAACCTCTTACAAATCAGCTACTCCCACTACAACAAACATAACTCCTTCTTACTCCCTATCTTCAAAAAACAAGACAAAGCTTATTAGATACTACCCACTCACATCAAAGACAAAAAGCTTCCCCACTACAATACTAATAGGTGACATACACCCAAATCCAGGTCCAAACTCTAACCTTACCTCTATCCCAAACTCCCCTCTCACCCCAGCCCACTAAACTGCTCCTCAAAAACAAATCTTCTTCTATTCTATTAACACTCGAAGCATTCTCAACAAAGTTAGTCAGTTTAAGGCATGGATAGCAAATCATACCCCAGATGTCATTACAGTAACAGTAACCTAGCTTAAACCCCACAACCTAGATAATGATACCCCCCGGCTATAACATAATTCGCCTTGACCGTAAAAACAAAAAGGGTGGGGGAGTTGCCATAGTCTATTCCAACAATCTTACTATTTCTCACATTACACATTCCATCCCATCTTTCTCCCCAGCAGAAACACTGGCAGTTAACCTTAAACTAAACAACTACACAACAATCATGACAGTAGCCACCTACATTCCACCAGTGGAAAACATTCCACTACTGGAAAACATTTTCTCCTATCTCTCCCTGAACATCCTAAATGAAACAATCCTCCTTGGTGACATAAATATCAACTGGCTAACTCAAAATAACCCAGGATCCCCACGCAATATTAATTTATATGGATTTACTTAGCTAATTACTAAGCAAACACATTTTAACAACACCTACACTACAAATACCCTCATTGATTGGATACTTGTCTCAGCTCCTTCCAAATATCACAATCCTGAAACCCTTCCTGATTCCCTATATGACCACTCACCCATAAAGGTGCTAAGATATACAAACCACCTCTCTAAACCAAACAGATATATTACTAGACATAATCTCTCCAATTTCAACCCAGAAACATTTAATACTCTCATATCTAGAGTATGCTGGGACTTCCTCAATCAGCTCACCCTAGATGAAGCTGTCATTGCTTTCAACTCTTCTTTTCTGGATATCGTAAAATCATTGGCCCCACCTCGTAAAATTAGAACAAAAGCAACAATATCTCCTTGGCTAACAAAAAAACGCAAGAACTCTCATGAAGTATAGAGATAAGTCCTGGAAAAAAATGGCTACAAACAAAAGACCCAAATGACCTACAAAGATATAAAGAACAAAGAAACCTGGCCAAAAGGCTTATCAATAAAGACAAAAAAGAATTATATTATAATCCCCTTACAACACTAAAATCTGACCCAAACAAATTCTGGAATGCTATCAATCAAATACTTTATCCTGGAAATCCTACCTCACCCAACCCTACCCCAGAAAAGACACCAGTAGAAACCGCCAACACCTTCAATACTTACTTTGTTGAATCAATATCCAAACTCTAACTCCAATAGCTCCAATATAACTAACCCTCCCAAAATCTTCTCCCTCAAGCCCATCTCCACAACATACTCCTGAACCCTACTCTCCAAACTGAAACCATGCTCAGTATCTGCTGATAACATCCTTTCATACTTTCGTCAGACAGCTGCCCACTCACTTGCCTTTCACATCTCTATCATCATAAACCACTCAATCCCTGAATCTAAAGTACCATCTATCTGGAAACAGTTCTATACCCTACCTATTCACAAAGGAGGTAACTCCACTGAAATCTCTAACTTTAGACCTATTGCCATCCTCTCCCCTCTATCAAAAGTTCTTGAAAAATGCATAGATACTCAAGTCATGGATCATCTCTCTCAGGAAAACCTACTTACACCTACACAACATGGCTTTCGACCAAAGCATAGCACCTACACTGCACTTCTATCCTTTCTCAATACTATTTCCCTGGCCAGAGATGACCATAAACTTATCGCCTGTCTCTTCCTAGATCTCTCAAAGGCCTTTGATACTGTTTCTCACTCTCTACTATTAAACAAACTGTCTAACCTCAATTTCTTCCCTGATACAGTGGCATGGTTTGAAAGCTAAATAAAAGATAAATTCCAATCTGTAAAATGGGACACTGCTTTATCTACTCCCTTTCCAATCCAAATGGGTATCCCTGTAGGATCTATTTTAGGGCCAATACTATTCAACATCTTCACAAACTTGCTCCATACCTCCTGCCCACTCTCCTCTATTATACAATATGCTGATGACTCTACAGTCATAACAATAGCTAACTCTCCCTCTGAACTCTTAACAGCTACCCAGTCATCCTTTCACTCAGTAGAAATACAGCTCTCAAAAAAACAACTCATCCTCAACCCTAAAAAAAACAAAACTCCTACTCTTCCTCCCTAAAACATCCAACCACATAAAGACCTCTTTTACTATCAAGCCACACAACAAGACTCCTATTGTAGTCAAACCTAGCTCTAAACTCCTTGGTATCACAATCGATGATCAACTAAAATTTGAACTCCACATAAATAACTGAATCACGAAAACTCACCATAAATTAGGTCTACTATATACAAATAAAAAAATTCTCACTCAGTAAGCTAAAATAGCCCTCACTCATGCCTACCTTCTTCCATGCTTAACATATTGCTCACGAATCCTTACTAACCTTAACTCCTCTCTCCTCACTAGACTTGAGACTACATACCACAAAGTAGCTAGATTTGCAACATAACAATCCTATAGATCTCACAACTGTCTCTCTCTAAGATATTTAAACTGGCATGAGCTGCCCCACCTCCTCCTCCTCTCTCAGCTCCAAACCATACACTCAATTCTTTACCAGCCATCTTTCTGTCCAGCCTTACAATCTATCATCTCCCACTATGCTCCTTCGCAAAGTTATGTACTCAGCATAACATTCCATCTGTGTTGTCAATTTTCATTCTTCCTCGCTGTGGCTCTTCCCAAGACCTCTTAAAAATCTATAAACCCAAATCTAAAGCAGGGTGCAACTTATACAGCTACCACCCCTCTTATTGAATGGAACAAACTTCCCCTCGAAATTCGAACACACACATCCCAAACAATTTAAACTAACTCTAAAAGGTTATTTCAACAGGAAATTGATCTGCCAATGCTCAAACCCTCCTTGAAAACTCTCTACTTCACCCTGCTAATCAATGTTTTCTTCTCTCTGCTAATCAATGTTTTCTTCTCTCTCTCTCTTATACTTTTACTGTATCCTGTTAGATTCAATTGCTAAAAAAATAAAAAAAATAAAAAATTTTTACTCCTATGTTGCTTTAGTACACTAACTACTACTTTTTAAGAATGCTGTGGCTGTAATCTAGCTGTTTTTAACATTTTTCTACTTGTATATTTGTATAACAAAATGTAATCTGTATACTCTCAAAAATGCTCTTGTAGTCTGCTTGCTGATTTGCCTTACTCCACTTGTATAATGTCTGTAATAATGACTAAATGTTATATGTATTTACTGGAGCTTTTCTCTCCGGGCCTCTGCTGAAAAAGGGCTTCAGCTCAGTCTGACATTCCCAGTCAACAAATGTAAAATAAAATAAATAAATAAAGCAGAACATAACCTATGTAGCTTAAGTTACTGCAGCAGTGATCAATATGATGACCATAAATGGATGACTGATATATTTGTATGGATTATTTGAGTTGCATCACAGACATTTTAAAGTTTAAAATTACTGCACCTCACAATAATTATTGACTTTTTAGGTGCTGCGGTAGCGTTGTCACCTCACAGTAAGACGCTGTCCGGTTCGATTCTCAGCTAGAGCGTCTTCTGCGTGGAGACATGCGTGAATGGGCGTACCTTCGTTGAAGGTTGTGCATCAGGGCTGGTAACTCGGCACATAAAAATCAACTACCAATCATTAGCGGACCACAGTTCCGCTGTGGAGACCCCTAACCGGGAAAAGCCGAACGACACAACAACTTTCACCTATCCACATGGTGGTACTACTGTAACAACTCTGAATAAAAAAATCAACTGAAAGTAATACTTGTTGGCACAGATCCTGTATGCACCCCTAAAAAAGTTATGTACTCAGCATAACATTCCATCTGTGTTGTCAATTTTCATTCTTCCTCTACTGATGGGTTCGGATCTGAAACATCGGATCCCACTCAGCCGCTTGTAAAAGCTTGTGGCAATCCAAAACTCTCGAACTTCTCCCTTATCCATAACGCATCCTCCCCATTACCTCATATCTTGTTTGCAAGCACTAAGAAAGATGTACTCTTACAATTTATACATATAACTGCCCAATTTGGATGGAAAGGACAGAGAGGCTTAGAGCTGAAGGGGCAATGCCACTTCTGGAGTTGGTAAAGGCATAAAGATGCAACTCAATTGTAATAGTCTCTCAATCTCCGAGAAGAAACCTAAAAAGGTTGGGGGTTGATGAGAGGGGAGTCGAGGAGAAATGAAAATTGACAACACAGATGGAATGTTATGGTGAGTATATAACTTTTTTATCTGATGTTGACAATTTTTATTCTGTCCCTGACTGATGGGACAGAGTCCCCAGCTGCTTAGAAACCTGGGTGGAGTCTAGAAAGGATATTTCTGAGCACCACTGAGCCAAAAGATGCTCTACTCCTGAACACCAGATCCAGCTTATAATGCGATATAAAGGTGCGAGGGGAAGCCCAATTTGCTACTGAACAAATATCCATGGAAGTCCTTGTAAGGAAGACTGAAGAGGTAGCTGCAGCTTTGGTAGAATGAACCCATACCTTGTAAGGCACGGCCATTCCTGTCTTGTTATAGATAAAGGAGATACAGTCAGTAAGCCATTTAGCCAAAGCAACTTTAGAAACAGGTGTGTCCAACTTCAATCCAGCAAATGAAACAAACAGTTGATCAGTTTTCTTGATATCTTTTGTTCTTTGAAGATAAAAATGTAGTTGTCTATGAACATTTATTTATTTAACATTTGTTTACCAGGAAAGTCCAACTTGGAACAAAGACAATTTTCAGCAGACGGTGGGGGAGAAATGCTCCCGACATATGTCTTTGTAACATGGGAGGAAACTGAAGAAAACCCACATGAATGCAGGGAGGACATTTAGACTTTGCACAGAAGGCACTCCAGCCGTGAATCGAACCAGAGAACCTCTTTCAGTGAGGTCACAATGTTACCACTGAGCCATCCTAGATACACATCTAGCTAGTGTAGTAAATATTCTCCTTTGCTAGAATAATTCAGAAAGAATACTGGAAGATTAATACATTGAGTCATGTTGACTTGTGATACTACCTTGAGCAAAAAGGACGCATTAGTTCGTAAGGATACTCTATCCTTATGGAAAATGAGATATGGAGGTTTCACAGACAACGCCTGAATTTCCAAAATTCGTCTGGCAAAAGTGATGGCTACTAAAAATAATGTCTTCCAGGACAAAAATTTCAGGTCACAATCATGGACAAACTCGGAGGTACCAAGATGGCTGCACACTGAGTAACAGCTAGTTTCTAGCTCTCCCAGTGTGAAAACAGAAACTCATCAGAGAAGGCCGGTACACTTGTGTTTATGGGTGAATTTCAGTAACTGGCTAGTAAGTGCACTGCCTGGATGCCAGGAATAAAGAAATACAGAAGACCTGGAAAAACTTAGCTACAAAATGTGAGGAAGAAACACTGACTAGCGAGAGTTCTGCAGCTGTTCAGCAAAAAGTAATGCAACCTTCAGACATGACTTCCAACAACCTACTGGATGATATGACAACTACATACAGACCTGGTTAAAATAAACAAAACACTGATAGAGTACATCAACACAAACAAAAGCCTGCAACAAATAATAACATATAGGCAGATGAGATGATAAAGATGCAAAAATCGGAGGTCGAAATGAAGAAAAGGCTGGCTGAATATGATACTGCTAAGGAAGAGATGTTTCAAAAAAATAACAGAAGTAGATGACAGAGCACACAGAGAAAACCTGGGATTTTCAGCTATACCAGAGAAGCTGGAAGGAACAGATTGCATTAAATTTATGAAACCACAAATAAGCAACTGGACTGGTATTCCACAGCAGGGCTTGTTAGTTGAACAGGCACGTCATATGCATGCTTCAAATCCAGCTATAAGAAAGCAACCTGGACGTTTAATAGTAAAGATGCAATCCTACCAGCAGAAAGAGTTGATTTTGTCAAAACTGTGGCAGATGGACAAAATACTAAAAGTGGGAGACAGCAGAGTGTTTGTGGAGAATGATTACTCACTGTACACCAGGAAAAAGAGAAGTTAATTCATTCCTCTTTTCAGAGAATGTTGAGATGCATGTGTGAGATTCAAACTGCTGTATCCAGCTGTCTTCAAGGTATTCTTCCCTGGAGGGACAAAATCATTACATTGCATGCATTACATCACATGCAGGTCTTTAAATGCAACTCAACCACGGGGAAGACATGCAGACTCCACACAAAAGGCACTCCAGTCGAGAATCGAATGGGAGAACCTCTTGCTGTGAGGTGACAATGCTAACCGCAGCACCACCGCAACCTCTTATTATAAGGGTGGCCTAATGGTTAAGGTGTTTGCCTTACAAACACAAGGTACAGGGTTTGAATCTCACAGGGGATAATTGGCTAGGCTTAAAATGGCTCGCAAGGGCAGTTAGCCCTAGTACTAACCTATGAACCTATGAAGTGCATGCTAAGGAGGAAATACAAAAGTTTGTCCAACAAAAGTTGAGCTGTGAAACAGGAGGAGATTCAGCTTCTACTTCCTCTGGTAATAAAGACGACAGAGAGACTGCATCTGTGAAACTTTTTTCAGTATTTCAATGAAAAATGTTGGAAAGAAGAAAGGGGGCACAAGAGTTGACTAGAAGAGTCAAGAGTACATTGGAAATGAAGCAGAGATAGGATATGGGTGATGGAGAAGAACAGTAATCAGTAACTTAATGTGGGATTACAATGCAATAATTATATTTGTAAAATATGATAGCACAAGAAAATCTGGAAGTACTGGACTTCTTCAAAATTTGTTTGCTGAGTGGGGGACTCTAAAGCACATGCCCTACTTCATGTCATTAATATTTGGACAAATGTGGTAGGGGAAGAGACAAGAAAATGCCAACTTTAAGCAAAGAAGACACATTTGTTTCTTAATAGTACGGTATATGTGTTGCATGGTTTCTTTGCATGCTATTTTCAGGTGTAATGGGGACTGTAAACAGGTGGTGTTTTTATTTTTCTCCCCTCTTCTCTCTTTCTTCTTGTGCAGTTTTGAGAAACGTAGGCAATGTAATGATAACAAAAAGGGAGCCTGGTTAAAGGGGCATGCCACAGTTCAAATTAATGTGCTTTTTTCATTCTTGCATGGGGAAATGACTGATTATGGACCTTTGTTTTAAGACAGAGAGCAAGTAAACGAAAAAAAGAATATTGAATATTACATGTCTTTCAGCTTTTCCCGGTTAGGGGTCGCCACAGCGGAACTCCGGTCCGCTAATGATTGGCAGTGGATTTTAACGGTGCCGAGTTGCCAGCCCGACGCCTAACCTTCAAAGAAGGTACACCCATTCATGCACACACCTACATGCAGGTCTTTAAATGCAACTCAACCACGGGGAGGACATGCAGACTCCACACAGAAGGCACTCCAGTCGAGAATCGAATGGGAGAACCTCTTGCTGTGAGGTGACAATGCTAACCGCAGCACCACCGCAACCTCTTATTATAAGGCTTCTTTTTTTCTAGTACTTGCAAATATGTATACTAAGTAGCACTTCTGCAGCTGGTCTTCATGCCTCCATGGAGACGATCTGATAAAGAGAAACTGAAGACAGTCTGGTGGAAGGGGATAGGCTGAGGGAAAAGAACAAAGAACAGAGAAATTGACTAGGACATAATGTTCCCTGAAAACAAGCAGGGGTTTTCCCAGGTGTGACAGCTTTAATGATGATACAAAACAAGTTAGACTTGAAGTAAAGTTCTCTGTTTTTTTTAAAATGCAATGGAGATATTAATATAAACAGGGGCTTTTTTTTCTTGTCCACCTTTCTCTCTTTTTCTTTGTTCAGTTTTGAGAAATGTAGGCACTACAATGGAAACAAAATGAGGAGGGGAGGAGATGGGGGAGAATGGAAGGGTCTGAGTGTATGACAAAAGAAAAATCAGTGTGCTTTTTCCCATGCTTGTATAGGGAAATGACATTTTTTCTGATAAACAAGTTACCCTTAGCAGTTTTGTGTCTGGTTTTGCATATCACTAGAAGACAATTTGATAAAGAGAAATGGCTTGGAGAAAGTGTTTACTGAAAGCATTCAAGTGTTTTCTCAACTGGGAGAGTTATAAAGATATACAAAATCAAATAGCACTTACTAATAGCATAGGCTGTACCATGCTCCTTAGCATAATTAACCCTTAATTTTGGTTAACTTTATCCTGTCTGTGTTAACTATTAATTTAGAATGTATGTTCTTATTAGGAAGCAAAAACTTCAATATCTGAAGATGTACATAACGTTCATTGGTTTTAGGAGTTTTTTTGGGGGGGTGTTTGTTCTATTTGAGGGCTTTTAAAAAAAAAACAGTTATGCAAGATGTGACATAGGCGCAAATGGGTATGGCATGAAACAACTGTATAAAAGACCAATTTGCCAAACAATATATACATGTAACATAAAAGTTGGAACTAGACATTTAGCAAAAGAGCAGTTATATTTAAAAGGTGGTAATAATAACTATATAAGAAAATTATGATTTCTGTAATATCTTTCAATCTGAATGGTCTTACAGATAAATATAAAAAAGAGTAGTGAACTATTGCAACAGGAGACACACCTGGAAAGAACTGAACATGTGAATTTTATAAATAAAAGGTTTTCAGGATGGTTACTCAGCGGAATATCTGGGACGAAGAAAAAGAGGAGCACTTGCATTAATTGCAAGAGGAGCTCCAATATTGATAGAAGAGGGCAAAAAGGATAATAATGGAAGATGAATAGTATTCAGGGGCCACTGGCTAGGGAGGAGGATTACACTGGCATGCATTTACACTCCCCCCTAAAACTGCTATAATGTAGCTTAAGAACACTCTGGGAGAAATAATCAGCTTTCAGCAAGGAATATTACTTATAGATGGAGACTGGAATTTGGTTTGCAACACTGAAGATGTGTCTGGGGGGCCTAGAAGGGAAAATATAACAAAGGAGGGTAGATTTCTGAAGAAATTCATGAAAATGGTTGGCATGGAAGATGTGAATTCAATACTAGGAGTTTAGGGTGAATTTACATATCATTCACCGAGATATAAAATCCATCTACCCTAGCCCAATTTTTGTATCTCACAGGAACATCTGCATTTAATTGAAGGTCTTGAAATGCATCCAATAACTATTTCAGATCATGCACCAATAATACCTAAAATAAATACACAAGGTAATGAAATAAAAATGAGACACTGGTGCTCTCCCCGCTATCAGTTGAAAAGAGAGGAATTTAAGGCATGGGTTGTGGAATTAATTCAGGAGCTACTAGAGAAGATAGAATTATCTTCTGAAAACATAGCTAAGGAGTGGGATGAAATTAAAGTGGAGTTTAAAACTAGTTTGGAAATAAAAGAAAGGGAGAGATGGTTAAACAGTAACAAGAATTATTTAGAGTGATTGACAAATGTTAAAGTACTGCAAAAGAGGGGGAATCTCTCAGAACAAGAAAAGGAGCAACTGCAGAATGCTGAACAGAATATAAGGGACTACTTTCATAATATGCACGAGTTTAGAAAGACTGCTGTTAAACAACTGTTTTTTTATAATAATTCTACAGCACAAAAACTTTAAGCACAACAACTCAGGTAACAGAAAGTGGAAAGGGCAGTCACCAAGCTTAGGGAGCCTATAACAAGGAAGATAACAAGAGACTCTTTAGAAGTATTAGAAATATTTTGGAAATTTTATGAAAATGTGTACAAAGCAGAGATATGGAAATCAAGAAAAGGTACAAATGGAAATGTTTATGGAAGAATGAAATATGCCAAAGTTAGAGGTAGATAAGGCTCAATTACTAACAGGACAGGAAGGGATGAGATAAGATTAATATGACTATGTATAGCCAATCTACAGGAAAGTTCACATGAATAGATGGCATTGTTGGGGAAGTTTGGAAGTTAGGACGAAAAAACTGATAAAGATCTGGAAGGTTTTGTTTAACAGTATTTTAAGAGGGGGAGAAGTACTAGCATCCTGGAAGAAGGCGGTGGTAATGGTAATACCTAAAAAGGGTAAAGATCCAACTTCATACAGCCCCATTTCAATACTAAACCAGGATTATAAAGTGTTTATGTCTATAATGGCTAAAAGAATGGCAACACTGATAACAAAATTGATAGATATGGATCAGTGTGGTTTTGTGTAGTGGAGGCAAACATTTGACAATATTAACAAAACACTGATGATCCAGAGGGAGGTAGAATGTAAGAAAGTACCTCTTTTACTGGTGGGTTTAGATGCAGAGAAAGTATTTGACAGAGTAGACTGGGACTTCATGAGCAGGGCAATGGAAGCATTTGCCTTCCCCGATACAAATATGAGGTTGATTAGAAGAATACATGAGGGATCGATGGTGTGAATTAAAGTGGGTGGGGTCCTCTCTGATAGTTACTGTTTGAGTAGAGAAACTAGGCAGGGTTGTCCGCTTTCCCCCTTTGTTGTTTTGCATTATATTTCGAACCATTGGCAAAGAAAATAAGGGACTCAGAAATTCAAGGATATAATTGGTATGATAGTCAGGAAAAGCTGGCTTTATTTGCAGATGATATTATTTTATACATAACAAAACCAGAAAAGGACATTACAGTGTTGTGGAACATTTTAAAACAGTTTCAGATCTTCTCGGGATATAAAATTAATGAGCTAAAACAAAGGCAATAGCTGTAAATTATGCACCCACATATGAATTGGTCCAATATCCATATTTATGGGAGCATGATAAAATTAAGTATTTAGGAGTATGGATTAGAAATGACTCAATGGTGGCAGCTAAGGATACGTAGGAAGAGACTAAACAGAAGATGATATAAACATTGAGAAACTCGAAGTTTTGTTATATGGATATGGATACTAAGATACAAGCCATTAAAATGTCTTTAGTCTTCTACACAGGTCAGGTATACTTTTATCAACTGGAGAAGTTGTGGATAGCAATTAAAAAAAAGTTGAAGGATTTTATCTGGGAAGGGCAGACAGCAAGGGTCAAGTGGGATAAGCTGATTCTACCAATAGAACAAGGCGGACAAGGATTACCTAATTTGAGGGGTATTTTACAGCAACACAGTTAAGGCTTTTATACATAGCACAAGCAGAAAACTATAATTTATAGTGGAAAGGAATGATGGTGACACAGGGAGGAAGCTCAAGACATAATGAGAGATTGGGATTTTGGATACAGACTCTTAAGGAGAACAACCAAAATCATACAGAGTATTATATTCATAAAATAGCAGGGAGTATTCTAAGAAACAAACCAACATGAGAATGGAGAAAAGAGATTTTGCCGATAGGGATGACTGGTCAGGATACAGATAATAGGCAAGAAGGGGCTGGAATTTACTGGAGAAAACTGGCAAAAGAACCAAGGTATCGGGTGCAAATAACTAGAAAGGGAAAGGTAATAGAATGGGAAGAGGCCAATAATTTATTTGGACTGCAGGTTAGAGATTGCCTTCCCTATCAAGGATTGATATCAGAGTACAGGCAAAGAGAAAGAAATAGCGGGTTTCTAAATGAAAGACCAGCACTGGTAGAGTTTTTAATAGAATCTAGAACAGAAGCTGCCATTAAAAAAAGGAATAATTAGTAAAGCATATAAAATATTGCAGCATGATAATTATAATAATCAATCAGAGGAGCTTAAAAAGGATTGGGAAGAGAATGGATATACAATTCACAAAGAGACAATGGGGGAATATATGTATATCTCCCAAATATGCAACAAAGACTAGAAGATTTAAGATCGTTGCCTGAAAGTGTTTATATAGGTATTTTTACACCCCAAGTAGACTCAAGAATTTTTCTTCAGGTGGATAGCAAATGTTGCAGGTATGACTGGCAAGAAAGAGGTAGCTGGGAACATATTTTTTGGGAGTGTAGTGAGCTGGCAGACTTTAGGGATTCCCTGCAGACCGCTGTGTCGGAGATGCTGGGTGAGCGGATTGGACTGACTGAGGAGATGATTTTTTGAGTTATGCTACAGAATCCGAATTGCCTAGACATAGTAAAGCCTTGCTGAGTCTAATTATGGTGGCTACCAAAAAAAGCAATTACTAAAAAATGGAAATCAAAGTCTAGTCCAGCTTTACTAGAAGTAGTGAATATAGTAAGAGAGACAAAACAACTGGAAATGGGATCTTTAGAAAAGGGAAGGAGCACACTACATAGGAAAAATGGGAATTGGGGGAAGAATATATGCAGAGCAGGAACAAGGTTTAAGAGACAGGATTTGAAGGAGCCATATAATGCTTAACTGACAATTACTGGATGGTTTATAAGTGATGTATAATGTTTGCAACTACAGTTATTTCAATGGTGTCTACTAAAGTGGTATCATTTTGTATGTTTTTCATTTATATAAAAAAGTTACGTACTCACCGTAATGGTTCCATGTATGTAGTCCATCTCGCCGAACATTATTACGCGTGGGTTCAGAGCCGATCCTCGGCTCCGACTCAGCCGCTTTTAGAAAGCCTGAAAACTTCGGATTGGCTCGTAGCTAGGAGGTATCCCATGGTGCATGAGCACATTTCCCAGATCTTG